>NC_052310.1:73425888-73603955 GCF_016432855.1 Salvelinus namaycush
TTTGGAGATTCCCTTACACTTGTTGCAATCTGAGTCATTACTAACTCCTCTGTCGCTATTGTCAATAGCAATTTGACTTGTGAGGTCTCTAATCCTCTTACTGATTGTTGCTGGACTGACTGTGCTGGCATTGGTACCGGTACTCAAGGGGACCAGTTGTCCTTCCAATTTATTCTGAAATATTATCCACCGGAACACATGACTAGAGCACTTTACTAGTTGTATTGTAGTTGAACCTACACTTGGCAAGGTATTACTATTTTTGCCATTTGTTTTGGAGGTGGAAGTCCATTGGAGTTATTTTACGACCAGTGTGGTACACCTCAGTAATATCTTAGATGTGTTCTATGATTATCCCCGCCTAGGGGCCTGTCTGCTCCTCACTGTTCTCATAGGGGAGTTTACAACTAGATTTGTTTTCTGCTCTGGCGGCCTAGTACAGTGTTGCACACAGTCTCAACCCCCCAACGGCCTCGATGAGGCTCAACATGGGTCTGGGCTTGTGTTCTCCCCTTTGTATCTCGGGACCTCCCCACCAGCGGTTGGTGTTGGTATCCGAGGCACAAATGAAAAGATCGGACCCCATGTATGAGTTGTCAGCGGCCGCATTGTTATGAGAATGGCAGTAACCTTTCAACCAAATCTTCTGGTGTTTATGCTTCAAAACGCTCAGTGGCTGTCGAGGCCTGTCAGTCACCACAGCGTCCGTGTGTGGAAACCTTTTCAGTGCCTGCGAACTGATACAAGGATATCTGTCTGTGATATTGCAAAGTGTTTCACCAGCGGGAGTCATCAGGTCAGTTGCGGGACTGACACCATTAGTGTCATTGTAAGGGGTGACAGTCCCCCACATAGTGGAAGATGTATCATCGGAAGCAGAGTACACTCTACGCGTCAAAGTTTTACTTGCTGAGACGCCTGCAGTGCTTGCGGAAGTTTACGAAGGGCAAGAGAAGTTCATCTCAACTACAGTATTGCACGACTTCAAGGAGGAGGGAAGTTGCTCACTCACAGAGACTCCTGGCTCAAAATCATAAAAATAATGGTCAATCTGGTTTGCTGATGGAATATGTCGAGATATCATAATATCTCCTTGGATTGGATTCTGCACCAAGAGGTTTCGAAAGGTCTTTTTCCCAAGGGGTGCTTTTTACAGACATCCCTCGTGAATGACTGCATTGTAGCTAGCGTTCGGGGAAGACAGTGTGGTCAGTGGAGAAGGCACAGTGACCTGTGACTATACATGGTTGGTGTTCCAATCCATCGGTTGTAACCAATCCATCAAGTCTGCTCCGAGTAGCAGGGGTTCAGATTCAAGGCTGGTAACATACACAGGGTGAACGAGTGATATGTTCTGGAAGTGTAGTTTCAGCATGATTCTCAAATGTGAGAGGCAAGGTAGTCTGAGTGAAACCTTGAAGTGTAGTTTCACATCGTTCCACTTTTAACCGACGTTTAGGTGGCTTCAAAGCCATTTTGAGATCATTGAACAATGTTTGAGAGATGAGCGATATTGTGGCGCCCGAATCAATTAGCGCATGACAAGTTAAGCATTCCTCCAGGACTGTTTCCAGGTATGGCCGTTTAGAGTCGCGTTTAGTGTACATATTCCCCGCAAAGTGGAGTGGTCGTTCGCAACGACGTGATGTGCCATTTCTGTTCAAGGTGAAAGCAGATCAACTTTTCGGATTTTGAGTGGGCTTGGCTTTAGCGAAGCTTTTGATATGTTTCTTTGCAACCTTTGTATCAGAGTCTATAGACAAAGCCTGTGGGCTTGTTTCTTGATCGAGCGGGCCCTGGATAGGGTCTCGAGTGAGAGAGGGAGAAATTTGATTTTTAACATCCTTGCTAAGGGTGTTAATTCCTGTGGACCTGGTGTCCGACAAATCCCCATCTAGTCCTTGTGACTTATCTTTTACCCTTTTCTCAAATCTTTCTCGCTTATGTTCTTCACGTAGTGGAACTTCCAGAGAACACTGGTCTACGTTTTGACCGTCCTTTAACCATTTGTTACGCTTGTGCTCTGACACTTTGTGTGTGTTGGGTGTAGGAACGTAGTGAACCGGTCGATTGTAGTGGTAGTTGTTTCGATGGCGACGTACAGTTATTACAGTTATTTCAACCACGGTGGTTATTGGAGTCATGGTTTCGTGGTAGAAACTGTTGTTGTGCGTCATCCCTCAACGCTGATCTGATCTGTTTCACCTGTCTTTGTGATTGTCTCCACCCCCCTCCAGGTGTCGCCCATCTCCCCATTATCCCCTGTGTATTTATACCTGTGTTCTCTGTTTGTCTGCCAGTTCGTCTCGTTTGTTCCGAGTCAACCAGCGTTTTGTGTCTCAGCTCCTGTTTTTCACAGTCTCTCTTTTCCTGTCCTCCCGGTTTTGACCCTTGCCTGTCCTGACTCTGAGCCCACCTGCCTGACCACTCTGCCTGTCCCTGACCCTGCCTGCCGATCTGTAACTCTGCCGCCCTCTGGATTACCGACCTCTGCCTACCCTGACCCTGAAGTACAAAGGACAGGACTTCTGTCGCCCAAGACAGAGGAATTTCAAATTGACACAGGAATAACAAAATGGTTGCTCTCCCTTTGTTAGCTGTAGCATCTCGTGCAATCTAATCCTACTTTGTACACTTTCAAGCATAACATAGGATCCCTTAAAACAAGGGAATGGTTTTACTAATAATGTCTTACGATCAAACCCTTTTCGGCATTATTTTTGCGATGTTTTAACCAGAACGCGTGGAAAACAACGGAATACACAGTGGTCTCCTCACGAATGAAACACGAGAGACAGAAGTAGCACCTTTGGCCCAACGCATCTATTTGTCAAATTTCTATAATTAGCTGGATCGTGTCCTAGCACTAAAAATGTAATCTAACCCAACACTGACTATGTCAGAGAAACAAGACGGAGGGAACCTCCTTGTATTGTTCAAATGCAGCACACGTCAACAAATCCTGTCTACAACTCCCATGTTGTATAACATAATCAAGATGCAATCTGCTTTCCAATTTTATATAGGCTGAATCAAAATAAATGCCTCATTCTATCTTAGATTCCTAACACGGGGAACCATGTGTTGATCGAATGGGCCCTACCTAAATTATTAATTTAGGTTTATAAACTGCTTCAATTATTTATTTACTAACTAACTTAAACAATCACAGAATTACATAATCAAACACAACTAGTTCATACATGGGTTACTACATGATAAAGAAAAAGTCCCTAGCGGACGAAACCAATATGACGGCTTGGTAGACAAAGGAAAGGGGGTGGGCACCGCTCAAGAGCGAGAGACTCATAGCTGATAACTACACTCATATAAATTGCTAATACTTTGAATATGAACAACCGCTCTTTCGAAAAGAAATTACAGTTTACATATTGACGAGTGTATGTCTTGTTGTCTCTCTCTGTGGTCGCCTGTCCCCACGGACCATTCCCACATTCTCAAATATATAAATATTGTTTAATTATCAAAACTTTTGATTGTCCAAGTGTCTCTCTGTTTCCACAGTTTACATTCCAAACTCGAACACTACAGAGCATAGAGGCAGCATATTTTACGACTGCCATAAAACAGCCGACTTCCCGGTCTCCCCCCTCTACGGGAGAGAGCACACTGTAGAGCGGACCCACTGTAACCTGATCCTTCAGATGGTCACAGGAGAGTTATGACACTACACTGTTTGTATTCGGCCATATTCCCAGTCACCTTGCCATGGTTAAATGCGGTGGTTTGCGCTTTCAGTTTTGCGCAAATGCTGCCATCTATCCACGGTTTCTGATTTTGGTAGGTTTTAATAGTCACAGTGGGTACAATATCTCCTATATACTTCCTGATGAACCCAGTCACCGTATCCATGTATTCGTCAATGTTATTCTCAGAAGCTACCCGGAACATATTGCAGTCCACGTGATCAAAATGGTCTTGAAGCATGGATTCCTATTGGTCAGACCAGCGTTGAATAGACCTTAGCACGGGTACTTCCTGTTTGAGTTTCTGCCTATAGGAAAGGAGTAGCAAAATGGAGTCGTGATCAGATTTTCCAAATGGAGGGCCTTGTAGGTATTTCGAAAAGTTGAGTAGCAGTGGTCAACTGTTTTACAAGCTCGAGTACTACAGTCAATGAGTTGGTAGAACTTCGGTAGTGTTTTCCTTAAATTTGCTTTGTTAAAATCCCCAGCTACAATAAATGCGGCTTCAGGATATCTGGTTTCCAGTTTGCATAAAGTCCAGTGTAGTTCTTTGAGGGCCGTCATGGTATCGGCTTGAGGGGGAATATACACGGCTGTGACTATAACCAAAGAGAATTCTCTTGGCAGGTAATGTTGTTAGCATTTGATTATGAGGTATTCTAGGATGGGTGAACAAAATTACTTGAGTTTCTGTATGTTATCACAATCACACCATGAGTGGTTAACCATGAAACATACACCCTCGCCTTTCTTCTTCCCGGAGAGGTCTTTATTTCTGTCTGCGAGATGTACTGAGAACCCAGATGGCTGAATGGATGGGGACAGTATATCCCGAGAAAGCCATGTTTCCGTGAAACAGAGTATGTTACAATCCCTGAAATCTCTCTGGAAGGAGATACTCGCCCTGAGCTCATCTACTTTATTATCCAGAGACAGAACATCAGCGAATAATATACTCGGAAGTGGTGGATGGTGTGCACGCCTCCTGAGTTGGACTAGTAGTCCACTCCGAATACCTCTTCTCTTTGTATGCGTCTCTGTTTGTGGAGTAAAGGTGGTCTAGAGTTTTTTTCCCTCTGTTTGCACATGTGACATGCTGGTAGAAATGAGGTAAAACAGATTTAAGTTTGCCTGCATTAAAGTCCCCGGCCACTAGGAGCGCCACTTCTGGATGAGCATTTTCTTCTTTGCTTATGGCCTTGTTGAGTGCGGTCTTAGTGCCAGCATCGGTTTGTGGTGGTAAATAGATGGCTACCAATAATACAGATGAGAACTCTCTTGGTAGATAGTGTGGTCTACAGCTTATCACGAGGTATTCAACCTCAGACGTAGCTGCTCTGTCCTGCCGATGCATGGAGAAGCCAGCCAGCTCTATATTATCCGTCTTGTCGTTCAGCCACGTCTCGGTGTAACATAGGATATTACAGTTTTTAATGTTCCGTTGGTAGGATAGTCTTAATCGTAGATCTTCCAGTTTGTTTTCCAATGATTGCACGTTGGCCAATAATACGCAGGGAAGTGGTGGTTTACCTACTCAACGGTGAATTCTTACAAGGCACCATGCCCTCCTCCCCCTATTCCTCCGTCTTTTCTTCACACTGATGACATGGATTTGAGCCTTGTCTTGACAAAGCAGTATATTCTTTGTGTCGGAGTCATTAAATAAAACATATGTCTAATTTGAGGTGAGTAATCGCTGTTCTGATGTCCAGAAGCTCTTTTTGGTCATAAGAGACGGTAGCAGCAACATTGTGTACAAAATTAGTTACAAACAATGCGAAAAAACAAACAAAATAGCATAGTTTGTTAGGAGCCCGTAAAATGGCAGCCTACCCTCCGGCACCATTATTTGTTAATTTGTTAATTTTAACAGGAGCCAGACACAGCCGTCTGCAATGGGTGAATAGTATCAATATAGCTGTCTCAGACTCAGACTGGCAGCAGGGCCTGCATGGTCATAGAACCACACTGAGTCAAGTAGTTTCCTTATCAATTTAACCACACAAACAACACTGATCCACCAAGTGAACTGGCCAGATGACCGTACCTTCTCGGAGAGTGCTGTATCTAGAATGTTCTGTCCATCTGTTCACCACAAACAGGTAGGCGGCTTGTCTGGGTTTGCTATGACAGAGGCATCATGAATATTTGGGAGTTTGATGTGCATGTCTACGCCTGCAGGTCCCTCTTTCGAGTAGGGACATGATTATCAATCTATCCAAACGCTGGGCCCCACATTGCCAACGACAGTTGGCAAACACCAACATTAAAATGGACGCAACATTTAATGTAGATGAAATGGGGGGGAATTCAGGGGTGTACAGTATGTTTCCCTTCCAAGCCTCAGTATAGATCATTACCACCAAACAGAAAGAGGTTTTGAATAGTGATGGGAGTTCAAGTGTGTTGGTCGGTTTTTAGGCATGTTTTTTTGTCTCTCGTGCCTGTTGCGCTGCCTTACCTCATATCACCGCCGCTCAGCTTTAGCTGCCTCCAGTTCTTCTTTGGGGCGGCGATATTCCCCAGCCTGTCTCCAGGGTCCCTTGCCGTCCAATATCTCCTCCCATGTCCATTTCTCCAGATATTGCTGCTCCTCCTTACCCCGCTGCTTGGTCCTTTGTTGGTGGGTGGTTCTGTAACGATTGTCGTCCTCGTCTGATGGGGAATATGAAGGATCGGACCAAAATGCAGCGTTGTAAGTGTCCATGATAATTTATTATATCAGAACACGAAAAATACAAAATAACAAAGTGAATGACAGAAATGAAAATCGAAACAGTTCTGTATGGTGAAAACACAGACACAGAAAACAACCACCCACAAACAAAAGTGGGAAAACAGGCTACCTAGGTATGGTTCTCAATCAGAGACAACGATTGACAGATGCCTCTGATTGGGAACCAGACCAGGCCAAACACAGAAATACAAAACATAGAATGCCCACCCCAACTCACGCCCTGACCAAACCAAAATAGAGACATAAAAAAGGAACTAAGGTCAGAATGTGACAGTCTTGGAATAGCCTAGTCAAAGCCCAGACCTCAATCAAATTGAGAATCTGTGGTATGACTTAAAGATTGCTGTACACCAGCGGAACCCATCCAAATTGAAGGAGCTGGATCAATTTTGTCTTGAAGAATGGGCCAAAATCCCAGTGGCTAGATGTGCCAAGCTTATAGAGACATACCCCAAGAGACTTGCAGCTGTAATTGCTGCAAAAGGTGGCTCTACAAAGTATTAACTTTGGTGGGGTGAATAGTTATGCATGCTGTTTTCAGTTTTTTTGTGTTATTTCTTGTTTGTTTCACAATAAAAAATAGTTTGCATCTTCAAAGTGGTAGGCGTGTTGTGTAAATCAAAGGATAAACCCCCCCAAAACCCCCCTCAATTTAAATTCCAGGTTGTAAGACAACAAAATAGGAAAAATGCCAAGGGGGGTGAATACTTTCACTGCAATGGAAACAACTACTTCAAGGTCTCAGAGCAAGTGACGTCGCCGATTGAAACACTATTAGTGCGCACCCAGCTAACTAGCTAGCCATTTCACACCGGTTACACTGCAACACCATACAACCTCAGATATGCCAAGTTCTCCAATTTGAAAAAGGGAAAGGCATCCTCATGTTTTCAACATGACCAATAAGGATGAATCATAAATCAATCCCAAATGAGGATGAATCATAAATCAATCCCAAATAAGAACAGAAATAATGAGGCAGACATTGAGAGAGGCTGTCAATGTTTTACACAAACACCTGAGAACAGTCAACTTTCTAAGATTCCTTCATTTCATCTGACACCAGCACACAATCAATACAAATATTGTGCAATTTTTTTCTGTGACAGAGAGGACGATGGTAACTATATAGTACTGTAAATTGAGCAGTAATAAGAGACAGAATTGACCTAATTGGACATCAATGCACAGTCTTCATTCAGTAAATAATGATTGCGTTGTTTGTAATCATTGCTTAATTTGTCAATTATTAGGCGGCCCAATGAATCAATTCTTAGAATGTCAGGCACGTTTTCACTTTACGTTGTTTAGTGGGCAGCTGAATTACAGAGGAGGCAACTTGAATTAACTGATTGATTTTATTCAAATTGTTAATTTGCAAACAGTGAAAATTATTTTGTATGCCACGAGGTACCGAATCCTGGCAAATGGCTTCCGGAACGAAACCGTCCAAAAGTGAGAGGCGCCTCAGGATCCTGTTCAAATTAAGCACTAGTTGTAATGATCTACCCTCAATAAACTCAACTGCCTCCTAGACCTACATAGAGCTTGACACTTCTAAATAATATTTTAAAATAAACAAGGCTTTGGTGCCACCCAGTGGCATTAAAATGCATTACAACAATGTTACTGAAATCACTCTCAAGTTTTGAAAACTCTGTGATAGTAGTGTGTACTGTGTCTGCAACTGCCAGTTCAACAGCTTAACCATTCCACCAACAGGCTACAACCTGGAACCTCTTTAGGTGTTGACAGCAGTAAGGTGTCTCCGGTACCTTGCTGCTGGTGTCCTGCTCCTGTGATGTGAGTTTGCATAGGGTCTCGTCCAGCTGGGAGCTCAGGGAGCCCCTCTCTCTGTCCCCCCTGGCCAGATGACTGACCAGCTCTGCTACCCTCTGGGACAAGCTGGCCACCTGTGAGTGGAGACACAAACAAATTAATCCTACTGTCTTGAAGAACACTCCATCAATTTTAAATGGGTGTAATTGCATAGTTATTCTACTAGGTATGTGGAGACATATATATGGTGGAAAATATGATAACTCTGGCCTCTGGGATCTGAGGTCAATAATAATTTATTCAGAGGACAAAAGTAACTTTGTTTTACATATACATTTTACATACAGTACATGGTACTTTTTTTGACAAAGTAGTTACATAGCAAAGATAGTTTTTAAATAATCTAATATTGCATCTTCAATATGTTCTATTCTTGGTGCTATTGGAATGTGGCCATGAGTTGGTCTCTAGGCTACAATGTTACGCAAACCCAGTGGCGACGCATCATTCAGGGCAAGTGTCACATATCAGTTTGCAAACAATGTAAAAAATGTAATATTGAGTTAATAAAGCCACATACAAACATGGTCTCTTTTTTGCTTTCTTGAGTAAGGCAGCTAAAAAATGCAGGTGTTTCAGCCTAGATCAGTGCTTTCTGTGGTGGTGGTGGTGGTGGTGGGACAGAAATACAGAGAGTAGGTGTTGGTAATGTTCTCTAGTTGCGCCGTGATTGGCTCAGTGTTCTGTCACTCATGGGGACTCTACGTCACCGCAAAATCTACCAGCAGAGCTCGAAAATTCAAACTCATGGATGCTGCCATAGAGTAAATTAAATGTTTAAAAATATATATATTTAACCCCTCCACCACCCCCCCCCCCTCTTCGGAGGACAAATATCTTAGTTATTTTACAGCTTTTTTGCTACATATACATGCATATACATATCCATTTTACATACATGGTCCTTTTAAATAAAGCAGTCACATAACAATAATACATTACCAAACATAAGATTTTTAATCCCAACCCTCAGCCCATCCCACCTATCACCATAGACCACCCTCATTTGGTTTCCATGTGCCATATATTTTTCAATTGTGCTGTGATGTTTTACAACATTTCTGAACCTTTCTAATCGTATATATTATCCACAGATTGTGAGCTAAAGATGAAAACCTTTCCTACTAGTATTATTATATTATTTACTGACTGACTATGGCTTTCCAAATCGCCCAAAACTGCTATTTGTAAGGTTAATTTTAAGTGCATGTTGTGATTTTTTAACCATCCATGAACCTGTGACGAGCAATCGGGCAATACCAGAATAAATGATCTATTGATTCTGTCTCTTCGCGGCAAAATCTAGAGCTGAGATTGTTGTATGCCCCATATACAGGGGGGCAAAAAAGTATTTAGTCAGCCACCAATTGTGCAAGTTCTCCCACTTAAAAAGATGAGAGAGGCCTGTAATTTTCATCATAGGTAGACTTCAACTATGACAGACAAAATGAGGGGGAAAAAATCCAGAAAATCACATTGTAGGAATTTTTATGAATTTATTTGCAAATTATGGTGGAAAATAAGTATTTGGTCACCTACAAACAAGCAAGATTTCTGGCTCTCACAGACCTGTAACTTCTTATTTAAGAGGCTCCTCTGTCCTCCACTCGTTACCTGTATTAATGGCACCTGTTTGAACTTGTTATCAGTCTAAAAGACACCTGTCCTCAACCTCAAACAGTCACACTCCAAACTCCACTATGGCCAAGACCAAAGAGCTGTCAAAGGACACCAGAAACAAAATTGTAGACCTGCACCAGGCTGGGAAGACTGAATACTTTTTTGCCCCACTGTATATAGCATTCTGTTGGTGGCAATAATTGTATATAATAATTTAAATTGAAAACACTAAGTGTTGAATCAAGTGTAGTTTTTTGTACCAGATCTTAAACCATATGCCATGGAATTGGTACATCGAAAATCTCCTCCCATTTATTTTGCAACCTGTATGGTGCAGCTGTCAACATTTTTGTCCTCAGATGAAAATGGTATATTTTTCTATTTATGTAAGTTCCTTTCAGCCAATTTGAATCTTTAATATATGGCAGGCAAACATGTTCCCTACCTTCTCCCTTTTCCACTTGCCTCCTCCATTTTTGTGGTAGTGCTGCAATCAGTTGGTTGTAAGTTTGGATTGAGCAGATATTCCCATATATTTTCGATAACTGCATATGTGACATAACTCCTCCATTTCTATTCATAATATCCTGAATTAATATAATACAATAAAAAAACATCTATAAAGAATGTTTTTTCATTAATGAGTATATTTGAGTTGAACCATAACATTTGTTGTAATATTTGTTCTATCTTTTCTGGAGGTTAAAACTGAAATTGTAACCAACTTTGTATGGCTTGTTTAAGAAAGGGCCATACTTTAAACAAAATGTCATTTTCAATTAGTCAGAATTGATAAATTGGAATCTGTATAAAGGCAAAAGGGCAATTTTTGAACAAAGGATGAGCCTTATTTAATAATCTACTGGAGAACCATTTGGGGTTTAATTATATCTTATGTATGAGTGAAGCTTTTACTGAGAGGCTTAAAGCTTTAATATTTAATAATTTTAGCCCCTCAAACTCATATTCATTATATAAATTGGTTTAATATTGTCTGGCTTAGCATTCCAAATAAAATGTAATATTTTTTGCTCATATTATTTAAAAAACGAGTCATCTGGATTAGGCTGTGCCATTATTAAGTAACCATGGAGAGGTAAATACTTGTCTATTTATGGAAAAATCCCATTGATTAACTCTTTGGTCCTATCACAGTGATAGTGATAATCAATGGGATTTTTCCATAAATAGACAAGTATTTACATCTCCATGGTTGCAGAATCTTATCTATTTTTGCTAACTTTCTATTGAAATTACTTGTGGTGAGTTAATTTATGTATTTTTATATGTGAATATGTAAATATGTCTATTTCACCATCCACCCATTTTATTAAGGTAGTATCAACACTGTATTTTTTTAACGACCCAATACGTAACATGGTACACTTGTCATAATTAGGTTTTAATCCAGAGAGGCTAGACACGTGATCAAGATGTTCAATGAACTTGTGCAGGGATCCAGATTGCAGACTTAAGAAAAAACTAGAGTCATCAGCATACATTTACACTTTTGTTTTTATCCCCTGGATTTCTGACCCTTTGATGTTCTTGTTGGATCTAATTTTAATAGCTAGCATTTCAATGGCCATGATACATAGATATGGAGACAACGGACAGCCTTGTTTTACTCCTCTTAAAAGCTCAAAACTTTCTGAGAAGTAACCATTACTTACTATTTTAAATCTGGGGTTGCATCTGGGTTACACAACTTTAACCCATTGTATAAGAGATTCACCAAAATTAAAAGAATCCAGGCATTTATATATACATTCTAGTCGTACTTTATCAAACGCATTTTCAAAATCTGCTATGAAGACCAGGCCTGGTATCTTCAATGTTTCAGAATGTTCAATTGTTTCAAGTAACTGTCGTATATTATCTCCAATATATCGTCCATGTCAAAAACCTGTCTGAGCAGCATGAACAATATCTGGTAAAACCTTTTTTATTCTATGTGGTATGCATTTCGCCAGAATTTTCGCATCACAACATTGAAGTGTTAGAGGCCTCCAGTTTTTTAAATGGACTGGATCTTTATACTTACCACCTGGGTCCTGTTTTAGTAGTAATGAAATCAGACCTTCTTGTTGAGTACTTGAAAGTCTACCATTTGTATAAGAATAATTAAAACATGCTAATAATGGATCTTTGAGTACATCAAAAAATGTCTGATATGCCTCTACTGGTATTCCGTCAAGCCGCTGGTGTTTTTCCTATTGCCTCAAAAAGTTCCTCTTCTGTAAGTTGGCCTTCACACAGGTATTTCTCTAAATTTGATAATTTTACATAATTATTATTATTAGGAAAGAAATCCTTACAGTTAACATCATTCAGTGGAAATGGAGGAGACTGAAAAGAAAACATATGCTTAAAATAGTCTGCTTCCTCTTTCAAAATATAATTGGTTGAATCATGGATAACTCCATCATTTGTAACGAGTTTCTGTCAAATCTTTTTAGTAGAATTTCTATGTTGAAGATTCAAGAAAATGTTTGTGCATTTTTCACAATTTTACGTACAATTTGCTTTATTTTTGTAATACATTACACTTGATCATTCTTGAACAAGTACCTCCAATTCTTTTTGTTTTTCCTCTAATCTATTTTGTGCCTCTATGGTGCAGTTTCCATTACCATCTACCTGCACTGTTACTTCCTCTATTTCCTTTATTAGTCTAATCTCTTTTGACCTAAACTGCTTTTGTTTTAATGATGAGTATTGTATTGAATGGCCTCTAAAAGTACATTTGAAAGTGTCCCATACAATAAGGGGATCTGCTGTACCTATGTTGTACGAGAAAAGTAAATGATGAGTTATTTTGTCTTAGTTAAGAATAAATTGTCATGCAATAGGCTTTGATTCAATATCCCCGTCCACGTGGAAATTCTGTAAGAGTTATATCGGACTTCCGGGTTGGAGCGAGTAGTCGCATTTCGCTTCGCTCCACAGGTAGTATTACATTTCATTTCATTTCATTTCATTACAGTACAACGGTTTGATCTTAGCATTTTTTTCTTAGCTAGCTACATAGCCGTCTTTGTATCAAAGATAATTGTGTAGTTTAGAGTAATTATCGAGGTTAGCTAGCCAGCTATTTTCGTCCTTCTAACGTAGTCAACACTGCTAGCTAGCCAGCTAGCCAACTTCTACCGAAACATTACAACGGAACGATTTGATTAGTGTAGTGTTAGCTAGCTACATAGTTGTCTTTGCTGTCTTTGTATCTAAGATAATTGTGTAGTTTAGAGTAATTATCGAGGTTATCGAGGTTACCTAGCCAGTTATCGAGGTTACCTAGCCAGCTACACTTTCAAACAAAGTCAGCTAGCCAGCTATTTTCGCCCTTCTAACGTAGTCAACACTGCTAGCTAGCCAGCTAGCCAACTTCTACCGAAATATTACAACGGAACGATTTGATTAGTGTAGTGTTAGCTAGCTATATAGTTGTCTTTGCTGTCTTTGTATCTAAGATAATTGTGTAGTTTAGAGTAATTATCGAGGTTATCGAGGTTACCTAGCCAGTTATCGAGGTTACCTAGCCAGCTACACTTTCAAACAAAGTCAACAACGCAGCCACTGCTAGCTAGCCTACTTCACCAGCCAGCAGTACTGTATCATTTTAATCATTTTAGTCAATAAGATTTTTGCAACGTAAGCTTAACTTTCTGAACATTCGAGACGTGTAGTCCACTTGTCATTCCAATCTCCTTTGCATTAGCGTAGCCTCTTCTGTAGCCTGTCAACTATGTGTCTGTCTATCCCTGTTCTCTCCTCTCTGCACAGACCATACAAACGCTTCACACCGCGTGGCCGCTGCCACTCTAACCTGGTGGTCCCAACGCGCACGACCCACGTGGAGTTCCAGGTCTCCGGCAGCCTCTGGAACTGGCGATCTGCGGCCAACAAGGCAGAGTTCATCTCAGCCTATACTTCCCTCCAGTCCCTCGACTTCTTGGCACTGACGGAAACATGGATTACCACAGATAACACTGCTACTCCTACTGCTCTCTCCTCGTCTGCCCACGTGTTCTCGCACACCCCGAGAGCTTCTGGTCAGCGGGGTGGTGGCACTGGGATCCTCATCTCTCCCAAGTGGACATTCTCTCTTTCTCCCCTGACCCATCTGTCTATCGCCTCCTTTAAATTCCATGCTGTCACAGTTACCAGCCCTTTCAAGCTTAACATCCTTATCATTTATCGCCCTCCAGGTTCCCTTGGAGAGTTCATCAATGAGCTTGACGCCTTGATAAGTTCCTTTCCTGAGGATGCCTCACTTCTCACAGTTCTGGGTGACTTTAACCTCCCCACGTCTACCTTTGACTCATTCCTCTCTGCCTCCTTCTTTCCACTCCTCTCCTCTTTTGACCTCACCCTCTCACCTTCCCCCCCTACTCACAAGGCAGGCAATACGCTTGACCTCATCTTTACTAGATGCTGTTCTTCCACTAATCTCATTGCAACTCCCCTCCAAGTCTCCAACCACTACCTTGTATCCTTTTCCCTCTCGCTCTCATCCAACACTTCCCACACTGCCCCTACTCGGATGGTATCGCGCCGTCTCAACATTCGCTCTCTCTCCCCCGCTACTCTCTCCTCTTCCATCCTATCATCTCTTCCCTCTGCTCAAACCTTCTCCAACCTATCTCCTGATTCTGCCTCCTCAACCCTCCTCTCCTCCCTTTCTGCATCCTTTGACTCTCTATGTCCCCTATCCTCCAGGCCGGCTCGGTCCTCCCCTCCTGCTCCATGGCTCGACGACTCATTGCGAGCTCACAGAACAGGGCTCCGGGCAGCCGAGCGGAAATGGAGGAAAACTCGCCTCCCTGCGGACCTGGCATCCTTTCACTCCCTCCTCTCTACATTTTCCTCTTCTGTCTCTGCTGCTAAAGCCACTTTCTACCACTTTAAATTCCAAGCATCTGCCTCTAACCCTAGGAAGCTCTTTGCCACCTTCTCCTCCCTCCTGAATCCTCCTCCCCGCCCCCCCCCCTCCTCCCTCTCTGCGGATGACTTCGTCAACCATTTTGAAAAGAAGGTCGACGACATCCGATCCTCGTTTGCTAAGTCAAACGACACCGCTGGTTCTGCTCACACTGCCCTACCCTGTGCTTTGACCTCTTTCTCCCCTCTCTCTCCAGATGAAATCTCGCGTCTTGTGACGGCCGGCCGCCCAACAACCTGCCCGCTTGACCCTATCCCCTCCTCTCTTCTCCAGACCATTTCCGGAGACCTTCTCCCTTACCTCACCTCGCTCATCAACTCATCCTTGACCGCTGGCTACGTCCCTTCCGTCTTCAAGAGAGCGAGAGTTGCACCCCTTCTGAAAAAACCTACACTCGATCCCTGGCGTGGCGAGAATCTGTCTCCGCACCACGTGCTCTCACCACTGGTGTCCCCCAGGGCTCTGTTCTAGGCCCTCTCCTATTCTCGCTATACACCAAGTCACTTGGCTCTGTCATATCCTCACATGGTCTCTCCTATCATTGCTATGCAGACGACACACAATTAATCTTCTCCTTTCCCCCTTCTGATAACCAGGTGGCGAATCGCATCTCTGCATGTCTGGCAGACATATCAGTGTGGATGACGGATCACCACCTCAAGCTGAACCTCGGCAAGACGGAGCTGCTCTTCCTCCCGGGGAAGGACTGCCCGTTCCATGATCTCGCCATCACGGTTGACAACTCCATTGTGTCCTCCTCCCAGAGCGCTAAGAACCTTGGCGTGATCCTGGACAACACCCTGTCGTTCTCAACTAACATCAAGGCGGTGACCCGTTCCTGTAGGTTCATGCTCTACAACATTCGCAGAGTACGACCCTGCCTCACACAGGAAGCGGCGCAGGTCCTAATCCAGGCACTTGTCATCTCCCGTCTGGATTACTGCAACTCGCTGTTGGCTGGGCTCCCTGCCTGTGCCATTAAACCCCTACAACTCATCCAGAACGCCGCAGCCCGTCTGGTGTTCAACCTTCCCAAGTTCTCTCACGTCACCCCGCTCCTCCGCTCTCTCCACTGGCTTCCAGTTGAAGCTCGCATCCGCTACAAGACCATGGTGCTTGCCTACGGAGCTGTGGGGGGAACGGCACCTCCGTACCTTCAGGCTCTGATCAGGCCCTACACCCAAACAAGGGCACTGCGTTCATCCACCTCTGGCCTGCTCGCCTCCCTACCTCTGAGGAAGTACAGTTCCCGCTCAGCCCAGTCAAAACTGTTCGCTGCTCTGGCACCCCAATGGTGGAACAAACTCCCTCACGACGCCAGGTCAGCGGAGTCAATCACCACCTTCCGAAGACACCTGAAACCCCACCTCTTTAAGGAATACCTAGGATAGGATAAAGTAATCCTTCTAACCCCCCCCCCCCCCCCCCTTAAAAGATTTAGATGCACTATTGTAAAGTGGTTGTTCCACTGGATATCATAAGGTGAATGCACCAATTTGTAAGTTGCTCTGGATAAGAGCGTCTGCTAAATGACTTAAATGTAATGTAAATGTTATCTTTTTATGGCTGCAGGGGCAGTATTGAGTAGCTCTGATTAAAGGTGCCCATTTCAAACGGCCTCGTACTCAATTCTTGCTCGTACAATATGCATATTATTATTACTATTGGATAGAAAACACTCTCTAGTTTCTAAAACCGTTTGAATTATATCTGTGAGTCAAACAGAACTCATTTGGCACAAACTTCCTGACCAGGAAGTGGAAAGTCTGAAATCGATGCTCTGTTCTACTTCCTGCCTATACATGGGCATGATACGTATTAGTATACGTGCACTTCATACACCTTCCCCTGGATGTCAAGAGGCGGTGAGAGAAGACATTTCGTGTTTATCTTGGTCTGAAGTGGAATACAAGCTCTTTGTATGACGTGTCCGCCCATTTCCTGTTTTCTGGAGAGCGCGAAAGGGGACATGGATTTGCCTTCTGTTTAGCTGCCGTTATAGGCGACTAATATCTCCGGCTTTGATTTTATTTGATACATGTGACCATATCATCGTAAAGTATGTTTTTTCAATATAGTTTCATCAGATTATTGAAAATTTTTCGGGAGTTTTGCCGTGTTCCGTTCTCTTCCGTTTGTTGACATGGAGAGCTTTGTGCCACTTGGCAAGTGCGCTTGCTAAATCGAGAGGGAAAATGAACGTTCTAAATCCAAACAACGATTGTTCTTGACAAAGGACACCTTGTCCAACATTCTGATGGAAGATCACCAAAAGTAAGAAACATTTTATGATGCTATTTCATATATCTGTCGTGCATGTGAACTAGTCGCCGGCGCCCAACTTTGGGGTACTCAGCTATACCGAAGCTGGATGTCGTAATGAAGTTATTTTTTAGAATTCTAACACTGCGATTTCATTAAGAACTAATGGATCTATCATTTCCTATACAGCATGTATTTTTTAGTTATGTTTATGAATAGCTATTTGGTCAGAATATGTGTGTCAGAAAACGTGTCAGAAAAATATCGTTGCTGTTTAGACGTTGTGGAAAAAGTAGCTAAGTTAGCACAATGTGTAACCACTGATTTCAGCTCTAAATATGCACATTTTCGAACAAAACATAAGTGTATGTATAACCTGATGTTATAGGACTGTCATCTGATGAAGAATATCAAGGTTAGTCAAAAAATATATATATTTTACTGGTTTGTTACGATCGCTAACTTTTGCTACTGGGAAATGGCTTGTCTTTCTGGCTATTGTGGTAAGCTAATATAACGCTATATTGTGTTTTCGCTGTAAAACACTTAATAAATCGGAAATATTGGCTGGAATCACAAGATGCCTGTCTTTCATTTGCTGTACACTATGTATTTTTCAGAAATGTTTTATGATGAGTAATTAGGTATTTGACGTTGGTGTCTGTAATTATTATGGCTGCTTTCGGTGCAATTTCTGATTGTAGCTGCAATGTAAACTATGATTTATACCTGAAATATGCACATTTTTCGAACAAAACATAGATTTATTGTATAACATGTTATAAGACTGTCATCTGATGAAGTTGTTTGTTGGTTAGTTTGGTTGGTTCTTGGTTAGTTAGGTTGGCTTTGTGCAATTTACCTGTGCTGTGAAAAATGTCTGTCCTTTTTTTGTATTTGGTGGTGAGCTAACATAAATATACGTGCTGTTTTCGCTGTAAAACATTTTAAAAATCGGACATGTTGGCTGGATTCACAAGATGTGTACCTTTCATTTGCTGTATTGGACTTGTTAATGTGTGAAAGTTAAATATTAAAAAAATATATATTTTGAATTTCGCGCCCTGCACTTGAGCTGGCTGTTGTCATAAGTGTACCGACGTCGGGCTTGCAGCCATAAGAAGTTAAATGGAGGCCAATTAGATGGTTGTCCGATCGCATTCGGTCTCCTATTAATACTTGTTTTACTTTTGATGCCAGCAAGAACGAGAGTGCCAAAGAGTTACATTAGAAGTGCCCATCCAAGAAGACTCAATGTCATTGGCTACATATAAAATGAGGTCAAATCACGTTATAGCTACAGTAGCTTTGATTTGACTGACCATGTCAATGTCATACTTTCATAATCTTAGCTAGCAAGCAAGCAGTCATCATCATGAGTCAAGTCGACGATCTACTGGCAAATACTTTTCAATCTTTGTCATTTAAAGACAAATTAGAGATAAAATGTCTCGGTGCTCTACAGTCATTGGACATAAACATTACACAAGTCGGAAATTGCAAATTCAACAATGAGTGGTTTGGAAGGAAGCAGTGGCTAACTTCAAGCATCTCAAAGCAATCACTATTTTGCGTCCCCTGCCTGCTATTCAGTGGAGAGGGTGTGTGGTCCAAGTCTGGGTTTAAAGATTTAAAACATGAAAGGGTCTGAAAACATGAGAATTGTGCATCACATTTGGACAACGCTGTTAAACTGGGATTACTGGGGAAATCAAACGATGTGGCTCAGCTAGACATATAGACGACCCATCGACCTTCACAACCAACAAACGGAGGAGAATAGGTTTGACACAATTATAGCATGCATTAAACTGTGTGACAATTGTGAGACAGCACTGCGAGGCCATGACGAGTCGGCCGACTCCATGAACCCAGGCTTTTTCAGGTGTATTTTTGAGACCGTGAAGGAGATTACAGGCTACGAAGGCATTATGACAACCAACCAATTTTTAAGGGTACATCAAGCACGATCCAGAATGAACTTCTGGATTGCATGTATGAAGTGTACAGAGAAGCTATAGCTAAGGAGGTGTCTGAGACGAGGCAGACGAGACCACTGACGTCTCCTGTAAATCACAGATGGTAATAGTGCTGCGCTACATGTTACCAGACAACAGTGTGTGAGAGAGGTTTTGGGAGTTTGTAGAGGTGAAGGACAAAACTGGTGTTGGCATCTCTAACAGCATCAAACAAGTCTTAGTGCCACTGAATGTCAAGGAGAAGCTGGTTGCACAAACCCACGACAGGGCAGCGGTGATGAGTGGTAATGTATGTGGTGTCCAAACACTACTGAAGGATTCCTTTCCGACCGCAGAACTCCAGTGTGCTACCAAGCTATGGCCTGTGTGCATCCTGAGCTGCACACTACAAAGACAACACTTACTTTATTGAAATCACTCCACGAGAACAACCTGCAGGCGGCCTTGTCTGAGACATTCTCTCTTCTCAAAATCATCATCACCACTCCGATGACAACCGCTGAGTCAGAGAGAAACCTTTCCACCCTTAAAAGGATCAAATCCTTCATACGCAACTCCAAGGGACAGAAGATTTTAAATGCATTGGCCATGCTGTCAATCGAGCATGACTTCATCCAGAGAATGCCAGACTTTAATGACAAAGTAATTGAGATGTTTGCCCACAAGGACAGCCGTGCCAACTTCTTGTTCAAGTCAACACAGCACAACAACTGTGAGTCCATAAATATTTCTAGAACGCTACATAAGTGATGTAATATGCCAGGGAGATATGTATACTGTAGCTAAGAAAGTAATACTAAGTGTATGTTGTGTAGTAAGCAGTTAGTAGCCCATGTGTCTCACCCTAAGAATGTGGTCCCTTTCCCCCCTTAGAACGTAGCCTACTGTTCTGACTTGGTGGTGCACATGTAGCCTATAGCCTGTTTTAGAAAAGTCTCATCTTCAAATACCTGCCCCCATTGTAAGAGCTTTCGTTGTATGCTTATGTGCCCCTGTTCATTTAGCCCTTTGATGTGTCTGGATGGTTTAATACATCATCCACAGTATCATTATTAACTTGACCATGCTTAAAGAGATATTCAATGTTTGCTTAGTTATTGTTAACCATCTATCAATCACTGCCCTTCTTTGAGGCTTTCCAAAAGCTCCCTGGTCTTTGTAGTTGAATCTGTGTTTGAAATGCAATACTTGACTGAGGGACCTTACATATGTTTTACCTATGGGGGACAGAGGAAGGGTTAGTCATGAAAAAATCATGTCAACCCCTATTATTCAAATACTTTTGCAAGGCACTGTATTCTATCAGGTACAGAGGGGTCCAAGCCATTAAAGTGTGTAGTTGAGAAGCCAGACCAGTAGATGTTGCTGTTGCTCAGTAATGCTCCATTAGTGAGTGGTTGTTTGACACCCTGGTCTTTTCAAGGTTGGCCTCCTGAGCCAGTTTGACCTGCTGGTAGGCAGCCCACTCCCTCTGCTGGGTCTCCCTCTGAGCAAAGCACACTCATCAGCTCATCATGTTCTATGTGACACACACACTTTTCAATGTGAGCAAATGTTTTCTAACAATGTCACTTGTAGACATGCCATGCCCTGTCAAAGCCAGATGTATCATTTGTGATTGACATGGAGACTAAATTCTTGACAACCTTGCTAAAGGGGGATGAAAATTGATTGCATTATGTCAGATGCAAACTGGATTGATTGAGATGACATCTCAATTTGAACAACTTTCCCTTGACATAGCTCAGAGACTCTTACCAGTCAACATGGGAATCAATAAAGTGTGATCAATGGCAAAACCTTAGGTGTCAATGGGCAGGAAAAATGTCCCTTGGTAGCTTGCTGATATGAGATGGAAGAAACCTTGAAGGAACCCAACTACTCTGATCAGGAAACAAATGCATGATCACACTGACTTGGTGACTCTCCGGATGGCCTGGACTTTGGAGTGTGTTTCTGCCTGCACCACCTCGTTCTGGGCACACTTCAGACAGAGGCAGCCTATGCACTGCCATCACCTCCTAAAGTCACAGATGACCTTTCACCTTCTCACACTCCTTCTGACTGCTGGCCAGGTCCTTCCTGAATGGAATGATCAAAACAACATAAACAGGATGTACGAATAGAGGATGATGAAAAATGAAATCCTGATTAATCAGATATGCAAGATCTCTGTGCATTAATGCTGATCTCTAAAGTCATACAGTTCACTTGCTTCAGTGACCTTATTTGAGCCTCCAGTGTCCCTGTCTGGGCTAGATAGAGGGATTTGAGCTGCTCCTGAGGCCAAGTTGAAAATGTGATGTTTGATGTTAGGTGACAGTATGGAATGAGAACGGTGACAGTATGGAAGGAGAGAGGTGACAATATGGAAGGAGAGAGACGACACTATTGAATGAGAGCTGACAGTATGGAATGAGAGAGGTGACAATATGGAAGGAGAGAGGACAATATGGAAGGAGAGAGATGGCAGTATGGAAGGAGAGAGATGGCAGTATGGAAGGAGAGAGGTGGCAGTATGGAAGGAGAGAGGTGGCAGTATGGAAGGAGAGGTAACAGTATAGAAGGAGGGAGGTGACAGTGTGGAAGGAGAGAGGTGGCAGTATGGAAGGAGAGGTAACAGTATAGAAGGAGGGAGGTGACAGTATGGAAGGAGAGGTGGCAGTATAGAAGGAGGGAGGTGACAGTATGGAAGGAGAGAGTGGCAGTATGGAAGGAGAGGTAACAGTATAGAAGGAGGGAGGTGACAGTATGGAAGGAGAGGTGGCAGTATGGAAGGAGAGGTAACAGTATAGAAGGAGGGAGGTGACAGTATGGAAGGAGAGAGGTGGCAGTATTTAAGGAGAGGTAACAGTATGGAAGGAGGGAGGTGACAGTATGGAAGGAGAGAGGTGGCAGTATGGAAGGAGAGGTAACAGTATAGAAGGAGGGAGGTGACAGTATGGAAGGAGGGAGGTGACAGTATGGAAGGAGAGAGGTGGCAGTATGGAAGGAGAGGTAACAGTATAGAAGGAGGGATGTGACAGTATGGAAGGAGAGAGGTGGCAGTATTTAAGGAGAGGTAACAGTATAGAAGGAGGGAGGTGACAGTATGGAAGGAGGGAGATGACAGTATGGAAGGAGAGATGGCAGTATGGAAGGAGAGGTAACAGTATAGAAGGAGGGAGATGACAGTATGGAAGGAGAGAGGTGGCAGTATGGAAGGAGAGGTAACAGTATAGAAGGAGGGAGGTGACAGTATGGAAGGAGGGAGGTGACAGTATGGAAGGACAGAGGTGGCAGTATGGAAGGAGAGGTAACAGTATAGAAGGAGGGAGGTGACAGTATGGAAGGAGAGGTGGCAGTATAAAAGGAGGGAGGTGACAGTATGGAAGGAGAGAGGTGACAACAGTGATACAGGCCCACCAGTTCTTTCTTCCACTTCTGTTCCTCTGCTTGCTGAAAGACACTGCTGGTAAGGGTGTTGGTGTTTGAGCATTGTCTGCTCTAGGCTGTTTACCTGGGAGGGAATACAAGCATTCATTGCCATGACAATTTGAACAACAAATAATTGGGGTGTAGCTGTATTGAAAAGACATTAAAAAAAAAATCCTGTTCCTCTTAGTCACCTCCATTCTTCCTTTCAGCTTCGCACTACAGATCTAATTCAATTGGTTTCAGTACTGTTGAAATGTGGACTCAATTCCTATTCAAGGTCCTATATGTCATAATCCCCTCTTCCTTCCAGCTAAACTGGATTCAGCTTTTAGGCTGTAACAGAGGAATGGCCTTACCACGTTTTTTACCTCTATATTGACGTCATCTTTGCCAATTTTAACGACTTGCCAAAAAATGGTATCTAACTATTTACGTTTATTTAGGTATTCCCAAATTCGCCAGTTTATTTGCACTCAAAACCCCACCTTTCCAATTCTACCACCCGGATTGGGTTTGGAAGCCCTTTTGAGAACACTCTTTCAACTAAAGTGACTCATATTTTTTAGATAATCATGTCTCTTGATAACCCATCGCTCAGTAAAATCTGATCTGATAGGGAAAAGAAACTGACGAAGTCTGGAATAATGCCTTACTGAGGGTAAATGGAAGCTCCTCTTGTGCCCGTCTCAGCCTTGTACAGTTGAAGGTACTTCATCGTATCTATCACAGTAAGGCCAGATTATCCCAATTCTACCCAAATATTGATGGTACATGTGACAGGTGTAAAAGCTCATTGGTGGACTTGACCCACACTGTATGTTCTGCTCCTGTCCCCGTCTGGCAGATTACTGGTCCACTACATTCATATTCATGTAAAAAAAGTATTTCTGTTTTATTTTTAATACATTTGCAAAAATGTCTAAAAACACGTTTTCGCTTTGTCATTATGGGGTATTGTGTGTAGATTGATGAATAAGGCTGTAACGTAACAAAATCTGGAAAAAGGGAAGCGGTCAGAATACTTTTTGACGACACTATATCAATTGCTTCAGAAAGTACTGAGAAACAGAGCAGAAACAGCTATTATAGAGTTGCAGGCCAGAGCAGAAACAGCTATTATAGAGTTGCAGCCCAGAGCAGAAACAGCTATTATAGAGTTGCAGGCCAGAGAAGAAACAGCTATTATAGAGTTGTAGGCCAGAGAAGAAACAGCTATTATAGAGTTGCAGGCCAGAGCAGAAACAGCTATTATAGAGTTGCAGCCCAGAGCAGAAACAGCTATTATAGAGTTGCAGCCCAGAGCAGAAACAGCTATTATAGAGTTGCAGGCCAGAGCAGAAACAGCTATTATAGAGTTGTAGGCCAGAGAAGAAACAGCTATTATAGAGTTGCAGGCCAGAGCAGAAACAGCTATTATAGAGTTGCAGCCCAGAGCAGAAACAGCTATTTTTGGAGTACCAGAAGAAAATCATTTCCAGTCCAATAGACAACTAGATGCTATTGCCTTTGCCTCCTTGTTAGCCCGCAGAAGGATTTTATTGAATTGGAAATCTGTCAATCCTCCCTTAACCTCTCTTTGGCTCAAAGATTTGATGATAATTCCTAAAGTTCGAAAAAATTAAGTATACCATTTGAGGGTCAACCAACATTGTATTCCACCTGGGACCAGATAGTATCCTATTTTGACCAGCTCCAAAAACTTGCAAAGACACAGTCACAAACAACAGATACACAGTCACAAACAACAGATATAGTGCATTCAGAAAGTATTCAGACCCCTTGACTTTTTCCACAAAGACTCTTCCTAGAGCTGGCAGCCAGGCCAAACTGAGCAATCGGGGGAGAAGGGCCTTGATCAGGGAGGTAACCAAGAACCCGATGGTCACTCTGACAGAGCTCCAGCGTTTCGCTGTTGAAGATTTCCTCTGGCGAAGGTTCACCTTCCAACAGGACAACAACCCTAAGTACACAGCCAAGAAAACGCAGGAGTGGCTTCAGGACAAGTCTCTGAATGTCCTTGAGTGGCTCAGCCAGATCCCGGACTTGAACCCAATCGACCATCTCTGGAGACACCTGAAAATATCTGTGCAGCGACGCTCCCCATTCAACCTGACAGAGCTTGAAAGGATATTTTATTTTTATTTTATTTCACCTTTATTTAACAAGGTAGGCTAGTTGAGAACAAGTTCTCATTTACAACTGCGACCTGGCCAAGATAAAGCATAGCAGTGTGAACAGACAACAACACAGAGTTACACATGGAGTAAACAATAAACAAGTCAATAACACAGTAGAGAAAAAAAGAGTCTATATAAAGTTATACTGTTACATTGATACTGTTGACCCGGATCACTGGTTGCTGCGGAAAAAGGAGGAGGTTGAAAGGGGGGTGAGTGTGACGGATGTGAAATGGCTAGCTAGTTAGCGGGTACGCGCTAATAGCATTTCAATCGGTTACGTCACTTGCTCTGAGACCTGAAGTAGGGTTTCCCCTTGCTCTGCAAGGGCCGCGGCTTTTGTGGAGCGATGCTTCGAGGGTGACTGTTGTTGATGTGTGCAGAAGGTCCCTGGTTCGCGCCCGTGTCGGGGCGAGGGGACGGTTTAAAGTTATACTGTTACATTGATGCTGTTGACCCAGATCACTGGTTGTAACAGTATAACTTTAGTACATCCCCTCGCCCCGACACGGGCGCGAACCAGGGACCCTCTGCACACATCAACAACGGTCGCCCACGAAGCATCGTTACCCATCACTCCACAAAGGCCACGGCCCTTGCAGAGCAAGGGGCAACACTACTTCTAGGTTTCAGAGCAAGCGACGTAACTGATTGAAACGCTATTAGCGCGTACCCGCTAACTAGCTAGCCATTTCACATCAGTTACATATGGTTCACAAATCAATGGGTTGTACAGGAAGCATGTATAGGTCTAAACGGGGACTACGATGGCCACTTTATTTATGATTAAAAAAAAAAAAAGGTGTTATAAATGTAAAAAGCATATCAAAAATCGTTCCACCCAGTGAAGCTTCTCTGTGAAAATTGCCAGAACAATTGGAGATACCAAAAATAGTTTGGGTCTATCCTGGCATGGAATCACCCTGATCCATAATGCTTTGTGTCTTTTGCAGGGTTCTCCAATTCCAGTCCTGGAGAGCTGCAAGAGAGGTGCAGGTTTTTGCTCCAGCCCATCCCTTACACATCTGATTAAAGTATTCAGCTAAGCATAGTCCTGAGTCTGGAGTATGAGAGTCCTCAATCTGGACTATGATAAATTAAATTAGCTAGGTATGTTACTGCAGGGCTGGAATGAAAGCCTGCACACCCAGTAGTTTTCCAGGACTGGGGTTGGAGACTACTGGTCTATGGTACTGAAGTGATGACATTGATCACAGGCAGTGAGTGGGGTTGTGGCTAAAGTACCAGCTTCACTCTGTTGCCTTCTGTTCATGAGTCCTCTCCAGTCGTGCTGCCTGGTTGCATGCCTTCTGCATCTGAGCTGCTGGATGCTGGATTGGCTCTCTTTCGAGGTCAAATCATCATGTTGAAAGGTTTACTGTGCAACAGATATGACTGTGTATTTGCACGGCTGAATAACAAACAAATTACATTGTATCTATATTTTGAAGAGACAGGCTAGAGTACATTTGGGGATGTTTTCATATTTAGCAAGCTCTTGCAACACCTGAAGTAGCTAGGCCTATGGCTAATGTCAACCACAAATACAACAAAAAGACTAGCTAGCTAACGTTAGTTATAGCCCAAAATGTTAACCCTCATCTTTAGCTAGCTAGCCTAACGTTACCTCTTCAGTTTATTTTGATACGCTCCCAACTCTTCTTCCTCCTAGGCTCAACAGAATCGAACGGTGGCTTCGTGGATAACGTGTGAACGTATCTATATGTATGTCCTTGATGTATTTAGCTAGCTAAGTTACACATACAAAATAAGTCAGACCAAAAATGTTGCTACCATGTAGATATCAGCAGAGATGATGTATGTCTAGCTTCAACTCAGCTGTCAACCGTTGAATCAAGCAGGTTTCCAAATACTTCCTTGAACCAAGCAATGGGCCTTGGAACTTGTAGTTTTAGATGATACTCAACTTTTGTTGAACTGTTTAAAATAAAACTACAACCACAATATCGCGTTAGTAGGTCTATCTGATTGTAATGATCGCGAGATCAGTCTTCACAATCACAAACAATAGCTTTTATTCGGTCAAAACAATGTACACTAATACATATGTATTGAATTTATTAGCAGAATGTAACAAAATTGTTGAACATCTTTGTTTTTGATAGTTGCATTTATTGTATTAGCCAATCAATCTGGAAAACACGCCCACCGGGTCGAGCTGGAACTGCAGACGCTGGCGACTCGTGGAGGATGTAGGAAACTGCTATTTGTAAGGAAAAACGTTATTGCTGAGCAACTGAGAGAAGACCAACGTACATAGGCTACTAGGTCTGGGCACCGAGATCAGTGTACAGTTCCATTGGATATTGCAAGCCTCCACCATAAAAGCCAGCGAAATAGAGCAGTAACTAAAAGGTAAGTGAGATATGCAAGACAATAAAACGTTTTCCACAGCTGTATGATTGTCTTGGAGAGAATGTTATATTGCTTCCAAGTAAACCAACTGTACAAATGAATAAATAAATGCAGTTCTTGGAATTCCCACTCCATCTTTTCTGTTTTTAGGCCTACTTTCTGACAATGTAACTGGAACCATGATACAATTGGCTACGTTTTCATTCCAGGGCATATATGTGAATTATGAAATAACAGATGAAAGTCTTAAATTATACAACTCAAAATTCACAATGGGGCTGTGCAGAAGGATTAGCCTATAAAGGCTGATGTTTTATTGGCTAACGTTATGTAGAGAGAGTAGTGAGACTGGTTAGGCTGGTTGCAGTGTATTGTCATGCTGCATGCATGGCCACTTCTCCAGCTTTTGTGGGCTTGCTGCATTGTTGCAAATCTCCCTTGCCATGTAATCGGCTACTGTGTATCTGAGAAGATAACGCTGACCTGTAGCTACTGTAGTGTTTGATTATTTGCTACATTTCCTTTAGTTGATACAATGTGATAGTCTAATGCTTGCCTTTAGCTTTAGCCAACCAGGCTATGCTCAGGCTAGGCAGTACTGGACGGGTCGGGAATCGGAATGTCCTGTTTTTCCCAGTTAATCAGTGGAGGTTACGGGCCGGGGCTTTCAGCTGATTGGTTCGTCTATTTGTAATATCTGAGGATTTTTCTGCGTATTTGCCTTTCTTTTCGGTCAGTCGTTTCTTTCCAGAGATGAAGCCCCTGTGTGTTCTGTAGTGTGGGGCTTTATTTTGAAGCCAGACAGCTTGCCTCATTGACCTGGTTTACTTCACATCGGCTCTCTTTGTGTAATATATAGGTTTTCTCACCACACAAGACTTCAACTTAAAAAGTGCTGCCAATGCATCTGAATAATTTGATATTTTTGGTTTAGTTGGGAATGCATAGTCCTCTCCATGAGACAATCTCGAACCTCTTTCAAGACGTCACCTAATGTCAAACTCCCATGAATTAGAGGGGTGTTTCGATTAGAGCTCTCTCTTTTTTTATCAGAAAAGCTCGAGATTCTGCTTTGTCCATTATGCTCATGAAAAGTGATCAACTAATGTGAATCAGGCAGGCGGTGGTCTGTGAAATAATACTATATAAACATTTTATAAACACAATAGTCAGACAAATTGATTGTCTTACAATAGCTAGAACCTTAAACCGATTTATTAAAGCTACACAGAACTTCTGGTACAGCTCCTGCATTAAACAGCCATTTGTCTGTGTGAAACAGACTGGTATTCTTTGAGAGCGGGACATTGTGAAACAGACTGGTATTCTTTGAGAGCGGGACATTGTGAAACAGACTGGTATTCTTTGAGAGCGGGACATTGTGAAACAGACTGGTATTCTTTGAGAGCGGGACATTGTGAAACAGACTGGTATTCTTTGAGAGCGGGACAGTGTGAAACAGACTGGTATTCTTTGAGAGCGGGACAGTGTGAAACAGACTGGTATTCTTTGAGAGCGGGACATTGTGAAACAGACTGGTATTCTTTGAGAGCGGGACATTGTGAAACAGACTGGTATTCTTTGAGAGCGGGACAGTGTGAAACAGACTGGTATTCTTTGAGAGCGGGACAGTGTGAAACAGTCTGGTATTCTTTGAGAGCGGGACAGTGACCATCTGCTTTTGAATCGTTGTCTCCTCCTGCAGGAATTCAAGTGTTGGACCTGTGCCACTGATAATCATAGCCAGCACTCCTCCAACTGTAACCACTGGCTGTAGGCAGCTGTGTCCGACTCATTGGATGACTGGACAGGCAGCACACTGAAGTAGCCTACGCCTAAGTACTGACCCATTTTTACCATGCTTTAGTTAGAGTACTTTAAATATAGTTCTGCATCAATTTTAGAGTATACTGTAAATTATTATCAAGGTCCTCATGCCACTCATGAAGCTCTTTTTGGAGTCTAGTCTCAATGACCTCCTGGTAACAACAAGGTATACAGTATACTGTAATATATTATCAAGGTCATCATGCCACTCATGAAGCTCTTTTTGGAGTCTAGTCTCAATGACCTCCTGTTAACACCAAGGTTGTTTTCTTCAAGAATATCTTCATTTTTTATGTTTGAGGACTTTGTTGTCCGGCCCTGCCATTGTTTCTTAACAGCCAAGAGGAAGCTTGGGAAATGAGTTCACTTTACTACAGCATTTTGTATGTTGTTCATGAGACCCTCCTACTTCACTCTGCCTTAGACACTGCCATGAGGCCAGTTCCCTTTTCAGTGTTGTTATAATAGTGTTGTTATAATAGTGTTGTTATACACACTAAGAATATAACTGAAGCTTCCACCAGGTCTGTTTTACTAGAGGTTTATGGGTTAATTGCCTGAAAGAATAATGGGCTCTTGTTTTCAAGGATAAGGATAATTAAGCAATAAGGCCTAAGGGGGTGTGGTATATGGCCAATATCACGCCTAAGGGCTGTTCTAAGCACGACGCAACTCGGAGTGCCTGGATACAGCCCTTAGTCATGGTATATTGGCAATATACCACAAACCCCGCGGTGCCTTATTGCTATTATAGACCGGAATTAGAGCAGTAAAAATAAATTATTTGTCATACCGGTGGTATACAGTCTGATATACCACGGCTGTCAGCCAATCAGCATTCAGGGCTCAAACCACCAGTTTATAATTGTAGTTATACCATGGGTAGGCTAGTTGCATCTATTTCATCAGCCATGTTATAGAACAATAACGTCCACTTTTTCCACATGTAGAATAAGTGTCTCAAACTACATGCAATCAACTTCACATCCGTTTTGGGGTGTGACATTGGCCTATTATCTTTGCCAGTATGGATGATATCTTTCCACGTGCCAGTCTCTGTTTCTGTGTGAGTGACCTGGCTATTTTTATTGTCCTGTGAAAATAGGAAGGCCATCTCTGTACAACATTAGAGGTGGTGTCATAGTTAACTTGGAATGCCTAGTTAAGTGCTAATGTCACTAGTAAGGCCAGAGCCGAGCAAGGTGGAGCTAATGTTTTAGCTTCACAGGCTGTGGTCAGTGTATTTACTGAATCAAACATTTGCTTTACTTGCTCTATAATAACCTGTATGAGCTTAACATACACTTTTCTGCTTATGCATCATGTTTTTCTAAAATAAACATACATGTATTTTTGTGTCTGGAGTAATGTAGCCTCCTTTCACTGATAATGGACCAGATCCTAGATGGTGCATGACTGTGACCAATGAATTCAGTGTCCCATGTCATCTATTGATGTCCACATCCTTATGTCTGGCACCAGCCAGTAGGGTCACCATTAGTGCAGGTTCCCCATATCCCTAGAGAATGTTATGATTATATCCATCAGGACATTGTTGCATGTGTGCTAAATCACCAGTGACCTATATCAATATAGCTTATTATAATACTATGATTAATAATAATAATAATAATAATAATATATACCTTATTGTTCATAGCTGGTCATTTTTCCATGCTGCTTTTCAGTAGGCTACCGCTACTTGAGGCAGTATGTTATGTTAAACAGTTGAATTAGGGATTTCTATGAACATCTATCAATGACGTTGTAAAAGGATTGTAATCTATTGTTTGATGTGAATGGATGTGAACGGATGCCCAATCGGGATTCACTTGAATATAAGTTTTCATTGCTATTTTTAATGTGAACAATTATGCCATGCTGCACTTAAAACATGTACTGTAAGACATTTTAATATCAATAGTATTACAGGCATCAATTACAGTCTATACGGTGAAGCCTATCTGAGTAAACATACAGTACGCCCAGCATGTATTTCCATATGTAGGTCATATGGATAATTAAGGTCAATGAGCATGTGTATTAAATAAGGGTTTACATACTGATCACAATCAGGCTCAGTTTAAGATGCAGGAGTATTGCACAGTTTGGTTTTTCTCACAAGCTTCTCAGATGATAGATGAGCTGTCTGGATGCTGTCTAGGTGCTGTCTTGGTGATGTCTATGTGCTGTCTGGGTGCTGTCTAAGCGCTGTCTGGATGCTGTCTGGATGCTGTCTGGATGCTGTCTGGATGCTGTCTGGATGCTGTCTGGATGCTGTCTGGATGCTGTCTGGATGCTGTCTGGATGCTGTCTGGATGCTGTCTATGTGCTGTCTGGGTGCTGTCTACAAGGAAAAGATAGGGGCTCTCTGAGCTAATTTGGTCAAACAGAGTTGGTCTGTAGAGCTTGTTTTCCATAGCAATTCTCCCTATAAGGTTTCCTGTCCCCATACTGTAGCACCCAGCAACATGGTTCACTAACAAAGGGAGACTGTTAGCTATTGTTCGACGTATCTCACCTAGACATATCTCTCCTAGACGTAGCTCACCTAGACGTATCTCACCTAGACGTACCTCTCCTAGACGTATCTCACCTAGACCTATGTCACCTAGACCTATCTCTCCTAGACGTATCTCACCTAGACGTATCTCACCTAGACGTAGCTCACCTAGACGTAGCTCACCTAGACGTAGCTCACCTAGACATAGCTCACCTAGACATAGCTCACCTAGACATAGCTCACCTAGACATATCTCTCCTAAACGTATCTCACCTAGACGTATCTCACCTAGACGTATCTCACCTAGACGTATCTCACCTAGACGTATCTCACCTAGACGTAGCTCACCTAGACATAGCTCACCTAGACGTATCTCACCTAGACGTATCTCACCTAGACGTATCTCACCTAGACGTATCTCACCTAGACAGCCATGTAAGTGCTGAGTCCTTTGTGATAGTTATTTTGTTCTGTCACCAAATAATTATTATTGCATTTATGAATAAAGCCATGTTATTATGGATCCATAGTCTAACTGAGATCATATAAGGATATGCTGATTAAAGGATGGCAATACAAATACTATTCTATGTGAGCAGTTGGCATAGTGGCACATTGTGGTTAGGTAAGTGAGTGACACATCAATATGTTTTTCATGTATGAGCACAGGAAAAGTAGTCTGGTACAAACTTCAACGTGAATTGTCCCCATACAGACAGTCAGCATGAGTCGTACAGACAGTCAGCATGAGTCGTACAGACAGTCAGCATGAGTCATACAGACAGTCAGCATGAGGCAGCAACACGCCCCTGGGAATAAGCCATTGTACCCTCAATGTGTGCACAGTAGTTTAGTTGGAAGTCTTCCTATTGCATAGTCACATTTCCCCCCAAATTACCAGACACTTACCGTGTCTGAATAGCCATACTTGCGACCTAAATAGTAGGCCATTTGAGTACGCCCAAAATTTTTTGTTTTATAGTATGTGACATTTTGAAAATTGAGTATTCTTGAAATGCCCGGATTTCATACTCATTAAGGCTTTGACAACAGCTGATCAATTAGATATGGGGATGAGCTCCCAAAATTGACCAATTAACGCGAAACAACACAATAGAGCATGACGCATTCTCATGATACCAAAATAGAAACTTTTAAGTATGTGAATTTAAAAAAATCTAGTATGGTTTAAATGCCAGGACGTTCTTATAATTTCAGCTCTTCATCTAGTAGGATTAGATGCACACTTTTCCACAATGCATTGGAAGAGGTGGGCTGCGAGTGATAGGCCCTAGTTCTCTTCAAGTAGCCAAACAATAGAACTAGGCTACATAATTGGGAAGATGCCAAATAGCGATGGTGTTCAAATGTAGGCTATGCCGTTTTTGTATAGTATCAAGTTTTGTATCATAGGCTACATTTTAGAAAACAGAAGCCTTTTTAAAATGTATTTTTACCCGAAGTGGATTTCTGTTTTCTCATTGAAAAGTGTTTCTTGTTCTCTTGGCCTTCGCCCGAGCTTTTAAACAAAATACTAAACCACCTTTTGATTTCTGAATGTTTCGGCACCGGGGACTCGGGATGTGACTGAGTTATTGGGTTTCCCAAAAGCATCGTAGCACTAAGACCATCTTTCGTTCTTTTAGTTTCAATGGAATTAAGATTATTTTAGTGCTACGATGCTTTTGGGAAAACCAGCCCAGAACTGTTTTTTTGAACATATGGATTGGTTTAGTTTTGTAGGCGTGTGTCACGTCCTGACCATAGTTCTTGTGTGTTTTGCTTGTTTAGTGTTGGTCAGGACGTGAGCTGGGTGGGAATTCTATGTTGTGTGTCTAGTTTGTCTGTTTCTATGTTCAGCCTAATATGGTTCTCAATCAGAGGCAGCTGTCTATCGTTGTCCCTGATTGAGAATCATATATAGGTGGCTTGTTTTGTGTTGGGGATTTGTGGGTAATTGTCTATGTCTAACGTTAGTAGCTTATGTGTGCACTTTCGTTTGTAGCTTCACGTTCGTGGTTTATTGTTTTTGTATTAGTTTGTATAGTGTTCGTTTCGTCTTCGTCTCTAATAAAAGAAGATGTATTCAAATCACGCTGCGCCTTGGTCTCCTCACTACGACGATCGTGACAGCGTGGCTACCTATTTAATTATTACATTTATGGATCAAGCCTTAGCAGTCATTCTGATCTTGTTCCCAATGAACAGTGCTTTAGTTTATTATGTTGCTGTCCAGCGGTTCTGAATTTGGGACACACCTGACTGTCTACATTTTTCTGTGCTATAGCCTTTTGATTTGAACATTTGAAACGTTTTTGTGTGTGTACTAGGCTATTTGATTTAATTTATATATGTTACAGAACTTTGGTTTCACTGATAAATATGTTGAAATGGACCCAAATGATCTGTTTCTGTCGTCAGTCCTTTTTAAATAGGATAGATGTGCTATATGGTCTACTACAGTATAGGTCCAATGTGATAGTCTGCCTATAACCAGCCTGAGTAGGCTTATAACTCCATTGGGTCCAATGTGATAGTCTGCCTATAACCAGCCTGAGTAGGCCTATAACTCCATTGGGTCTAATGTGATAGTCTGCCTTCTCTAAACTGGTTATAGGCAGACTATCACATTGGGTTCAATGTGATAGTCTGCCTATAACCAGTTTAGAGAAATGTATTGAATTAAAAACAACTATTATCAGGCTGGCTAATGCGATGCATGTCTGTTGAATTTGGAAAGATCCACCCTCACTTGACCCCGCCCCATCTACTCAGCCAGTCAGGAGCCTCTACTGCGTTGCGGCCGTGGCATACTGCATACATTTTACTAAACGGTATATGCTAAATAGTATGCAACAATGAGTACATAGTATGCGGTTTAAGTATGTAGTAAGCTAGTATTGGTATTCGGACACGGCCAGTGTCTGCGCTATCTGTTGGTATTGTAATCAGGTCTAATATTAGCAAGGGATGTTGTCTGAGGCCATGGTGCCCTCAAGGAATGGATACACAAGATCAATTGATTGTGTGGTTATATAAAATGTAGCCTGCTAGTGATGAGTAATCACTCCCATACCAAAAACATAAACATATTTAGATGGGATTGCTGTGCAGCCTAGCTGTACATCATTTAATAAAGAAAGGATCCTTGTGTTTGATCTTTCCTTTTGTGAAAAGTTAGATATATACCTCTGTGTTTGCTGGTCTGGCCTGGCCTCATATGGTATGGTCTGGTCTGGCCTGACTGTAAATAATAGTGCAGTCATCTGGGACCAGAATACTACTCTGTCTTATTCTGGTTGATCCAGTCCTTTTTGTTGTTTATTGCCCTGGCCTGTTGTCCTGCCTCCCTATTCTTTCTGACTGTCGATGCAGCCATGTATCAAAGTAAAGGGCTCTCATTAGCTTTGGGCCTGCTGAAGCAAATAGGAAGATCAGGCAAGCCATTTCATTTATGAGGTTTTACAATCTAGTTCATTTTAGTTGACACTAGGCCACATTTTACATGGCAGCCTTTACTGAAACACCTGCCTCAGCATCTTGGATATATGTGGGAGTGCTTGCACAGATTGCCTATGCATTATTTTGTGTGTGTGTGTGTGTGTGTGTATGTGCAGCTGGCAGTGATAGGTGGTCTGAGTCAGTAGCCCTGGCCTATGATGGGATAAGGAGGCTGAGGGACTGTTGCATCATGTGACCATGGTGCTACTTGGAGGATCCATGGTCACAGGAGAGAAACACATTAGAGACACCCGGAAGAGAACGCTCCATTCATGTCTGTCACTTTCTCTCAGGGGGAGCCTGAAATCTGATTGGCTTAGAGAGGAGGGAAGGATTTTGAATGGCTGGAATGAGATCACTATACTACTTATACAATTTGTCATGTTGTAATTAGATAAAGTAATGCTATGGCTTAGAAGGGGATTAGCCAAAGAGCTGATTATGCTAGATTCGCTTGTGCTTTCTCCAATTATTTTTCTCCTTTAAGGGATGACTTCATTGTCTTGGCTGGTAGAAAGACACCCAACCCCCCCCCAGCCATGTCAGAGAGCTGGATTGTTCTGAGCTGACTGTGCATGCTTTTTTAAAAATTATTATTATTATTTATTACAAAAAACACAAGGAAGTGGTAACATTAAAGTATTAGAACATGAAGGACAAACAATACAGTATCAAGCCACTATCAAACATGTGACTGTGCATGCTTTGTGAGGAGGAGAAGGCATGAGAAGCAGGAAGTAAGCTCAATGCTTCCTGAGGATGGCCTTCGCTCATCTTTGAATCCTCTTGGACAGGAAGTTAGATTGTTACACTGCATGTGTGATGTGAAAAACTACTCTGTGTTTTGTTTAAACAGATTCTCATGCAGTAACAGTAGCCCCTTGAAGGCAAAACAAGCTAATTTTCCACTGAGCCAGGTACTCTCATAAGATTTCACAATGTGTATGATTAGCTGTTAACCTCTTACACGGAACCCAAACCGGCTGCGCGCGTGTGCACTATCGTGCATACATTTATTTTGTCCCCCTACACCAAACGCGATCACGACACGCAGGTTAAAATATCAAAACAAACTCTGAACCAATGAAATTAATTTGGGGACAGGTCGAAAAGTATTAAACATGTATGGCAATTTAGTTAGTTAGCTTGCACTTGATAGCTAATTTGTCCTGGGATATAAACATTGAGTTGTTATTTTACCTGAAATGCACAAGGTCCTCTACTCTGACAATTAATCCACACACAAAATGGTCAACCGAATCGTTTCTAGTCATGTCTCCTCCTCTTCCTTCCAGGCTTTTTCATCTTTTAACTTATATGGTGATTGGCATCTACACTTTCATAGTATTACCACGACAACCGGCAAAACAGTTCGTCTTTCAATCACCCACGTGGGTATAACCAATGAGGAGATGGCACGTGGGTACCTGCTTCTATAAACCAATGAGGAGATGGGAGAGGAAGGACTTGCAGTGCGATCTGCGTCAGGAATAGGAATGACTTCTATTTTAGCCCTTGGCAACGCAGACGCTTATTGGCGCGCGCGAGCAGTGTGGGTGCAATAATTTAATAACATATATTCCTAAATTTATTTTTGCAACGCGAGCGGTGTAGTCAGGGTATTAGAGCGGAAACCCCGTTATCGGGATCAAATTCGACAACATCCGGTGAAATCGCAGTGCGCCGAATTCAAAATACAAAATCGTAATATTAAACATTCATGAAAATACAATTGTTTTACATCGTTTAAAAGCTTAACTTCTTGTTAATCCAGCCGCTTTGTCAGATTTCAAAAGGGCTTTACGGCGAAAGCATACCATGCGATTATCTGAGGACAGCGCCCCGCATACAAAAGCATTCCAAACATTTTCCAACCAAGCAGAGGCATCAAGAAAGTCAGAAATAGCGATAAAATAATTCACTTACCTTTGAAGATCTTCCTCTTTTTGCAATCCCAAGGGTCCCAGCTACATAACAAATGGTCATTTTGTTCGATAAAGTCCTTCTTTATATCCCAAAAGAGTCAGTATAGTTGGCACGCTTGATTCAGTAATCCACCGGTTTCCCTCATTCAAAATGCATACAAATGAATCCCAAAGGTTACCAATAAACTTCGTCCAAACAAGTCAAACAACATTTCTAATCAATCCTCAGGTACCCTAATATGTAAAAAACGCAAAAATTTAAGACAGAGAATAGTATGTTCATTACCGGAGATAAATAACGAAGTGCGCGCCCTCACTGACGCGCGCCACAACACTACAGCCAAAATGGGAGCCACTTAGAAAAACTACAAATTTTAGCACATTTTTTCAAAAAACAAGCCTGAACCTCTTTCTAACGACTGTTGACATCAACTGGAAGCCCTAGGAACTGCAATCTTGGAGGTATTCCTTTGGTATTCCCATAGACAGCCATTATAATGAGTGGTAAGCTCAAAAGAAAAATCCCAGACGGTTTCTCCTCGGGTTTTCACCTGCTATATCAGTTCTGTTATACTCACAGACATTAACTTCAGAGTGTAATCTATACAATAATACCAATTATTTGCATATCCTAGCTTCTGGGCCTGAGTAACAGGCAGTTTACTTTGAGCACGTCAGTCATCCAAAATACAGAATACTGCCACCGGCCCACAAGAAGTTAACCTCACTAGGGTACTCGTTATAAATATTCATAAAACATACAAGTGTTACACATCGATTTAAATATTAACTTCTTGTTAATGCAACCACGGTGTCAGATTTCAAAAAGGCTTTACGGCGAAAACATACCATGCGACTATCTGAGAACAGCGCCCAGCAGACAAATCATTACAAACAGTTACCAGCCAAGTAGAGGAGTTACACAAGTCTGAAATAGCGATAAAATTAATCACTTACCTTTGATGATCTTCATATGGTTGCACTTACAAGACTCTCATTTACTCAATAAATGTTCGTTTTGTTCGATAAAGTCCCTCTTTATAGCCAAAAACCTCCGTTTTGTTTTGCGCGTTTTGTTCAGTAATCCACAGGCTCAAACGCAGTCACAACAGGCAGACGAAAAATCCAAATAGTATCCGTAAAGTTCGTAGAAACATGTCAAACAATGTTTATAATCAATCCTCAGGTTGTTTTTAGCCTAATTAATCAATAATATTTCAACCGGACAATAACGTTTTCAATATAAAAGGTAAACAAGAAATGCGCCCTCTCGGTCGTGCGCATGAAAAACCTCTGGGACACTGTAGGGTCCACTCATTCAGAGTGGTCTTACTCTCTCATTTTTCAGAATACAAGCCTGAAACAATTTCTAAAGACTGTTGACATCTAGTGGAAGCCATAAGAAATGCAATTTTAGTCCTAAGTCAATGGATACTGTTATGGCATTCAATAGAAAACTACAAACATTTAAAAAAAATCCCACTTCCTGGATGGAAGTTCTGTTATACTCACATACATTATTTTAACAGTTTTGGAAACTTTAGAGTGTTTTCTATTATATGCATATCCTAGCTTCTGGGCCTGAGTAGCAGGCAGTTTACTTTGGGCACGCTTTTCATCCGGAGGTGAAAATTGTGCCCCCTACCCTAGTGAAGTTAAAGGTTCAATGCAGCTGTTTAAAAAAATCTTATTATCAAATTATTTGTAACAATTGTGTACCTTACTAGCTAGGTTGTCATACAATTGGTGACATATTTTCAATGCGAATATTCAAAAATCTTCATAAAAACAAAATGTGTTTCCATCAAATGGACTTGTTGCAGATAAAAGGCTGTGCGTGAGGACGCAGTGCACATAAAAATAACTTGTGAAATGGGTTTCCATCACATTTTCAACTCTAGTGATGATTTTGTCACAAAAAATGTTGCGTTTTATAAATGAGTCATTGCAGATGGCGCCGATAGACATGGCCACCTTGTTTCAGGCTTCTAAGCAACTTTACAGTATTATTTGTAATGTTATTTCTCACATTATTAGCCCAGAACGTCCTTTGCATTATTACATACAGCTGGAAAGAAGTTTTGCATATCAGAGAGGCAGTAACTCACCAGCATTTCGATCAAGAATACGACTTTCCTGAATTGGATCCTTTGTTCGTACCATCCAAGGCGATTTAACTTATCACAGAGGCAGCTCCAAGATTCCGCCGGCGGAGAAGAAGTATTTGGAGAGGACTTTTAGTCCGACTCAGGAGGCGTGCACACCATCCACCACTTCTGAGTATATTACTCGCTAATGTTCAGTCCCTGGACAATAAAGTTGACGAACTCAGGGCAAGGATCTCCTTCCAGAGAGATATCAGGGACTGTAACATACTCTGTTTCACGGAATCATGGCTCTCTCTGGATATACTGTCCTCGTCCATACAGCCAGCTGGTTTTTCAATACATTGTGTAGATAGGAATAAATTATTCTCCGGTAGGAAGAAAGGCGGAGGTGTATGTTTGTTATGAGAATTTCGTTATCAATGTTCATAAACTTAAATTAATCTACTCAGTCTGCAACCCAGAATTTGTAAGGTTCTGGTTTAAATGAAACAGACAGAGTCCCCAGCTTACAATAGTCAAAATGTTTATTCACGAGAGCACTCCGAAGTCCATTATACAAAGACATCCATTTTATTCCTTGCTCCTTCCTTACGCACATACTTCCACAAAAAACAGTAGATATCCTACGCACATACATACACACGAACAGTAGGTGAGTTGTATCCTTCTCCAGAGTTCTCACCACTGGGTATCACTATCCAGCCGACAGTTCCATTCACCCGAGATTAGGGAAACCTTGAGAAGTACTCCCTGTCCTATAATAAGTTTCTAGCCAGGTCAGGTCAAACACAGTTTAATTGTTCTCTGTATTTTCTTAGGCACACACATACACACACATTTCTCTCCTTCCCAGGTTTCTTCTGAACCTAGTTGGACTTATGTTTAATACTTCAATTATTCCTTATACATGCTACATAAACTATAATCCCTAATGGTTAAGTTTTAGGGTGGAATTATTTAATCATTATCTTTAAACATATAAATTCCTTTATCAATGTTTCATGATTAACTACTCATGGTGTGATTGTGGTAACATATAGGAATTCAAGTAATTTTGTTCACCCAACCTAGAATACTTCACAATCAAATGTTGACCGCATTACCTCTCTAGAGAATTTTCTTTGGTTATCATCACAGTGTATATTCCCCCTCACATGTCCTGAGGCCGCATTTATTATAGCTGGGGACTTTAATAAAGCAAATCTGAGGAAAACGCTACTAAAGTACTATTAATACATTGCCTGCAGTACTCACACTCCCACAACCTCACTTCGGCAAATCAGATCATGACTCCATTTTGCTCCTCCCTTCCTATAGGCAGAAACTCAAACAAAAAGTACTCATGTTAAGGTCTATTCAACGCTGGTCTAACCAATCAGAATCCATACTTCAAGACTGTATTGATCACGCAGACTGAGACATGTTCCGGGTTTCCTCTAAGAATAACATTGACGTATACACTGACACGGTGACTGAGTTCATCAGGAAGTGTATAGGGGATGTTGTTCCCACTGTGATGAATGAAACCTATCCAAACAAAAAACTGTGGATATATGGCAGCATTCGCGCAAAATTGAAAGCGCAAACCATCGCATTTAACCACGGCAAAGTGTCTGGGAATATTATTGAATACAAACAGGCCAGTTATGCCCTCCGTAAGGCAATCAAACAGGCAAAACGTCAGTATATAGACAAAGTGGAGTCGCAAGTCAATGGCTGAGACATGAGACGTATGTGGCAGGGACTCCAGACAATCACAGATTATAAGGGGAAACCATCCACGACGCGGACACCGATGTCTTGCTCCCGGACAAGCTAAACACCTTCTTCCCCCGCTTTGAGGATAACACAGTGCCGTCAACACGGGCCGCTCCCGAGGACTGTGAGCTCTCGTTTTCTGTGGCCGACTTGAGTAAGACGTTCAAGCGTGTTAACCCTTGCAAGGCTGTCGGCCCAGACACAATCCCAAGCCATGTCCTCAGAGAATGCACAGACCAGCTGCCGGAAGTGTTTACGGACATATTCAATCTCTCCCTATTCCAGTCTGCTGTCCCCACTTGCTTCAAGATGTCCACTATTGTTACTGTAACCTAGAAAGTGAAGGTAACTGAACTAAATTACTATCATCCCGTATCACTCACTTCTGTCATTATGAAGTGCTTTGAGAGGCTAGTTAAGGATCATATCACCTCTACCTTACCTGACACTAGACCCACTGCAATCTGCACACCTCCACAATAGATCCACAGATAAAGCAATCACCATTGCTCTGCACAATGGCAATTGTCTGCACAATGACAATTGTCTGCACAATGACACTTGTCCCATTTGGACAAGAGGAAAACCTATGTAAGAATGCTGTTCATTGACTACAGCTCAGCCTTCAACACCATAGTACTCTCCAAGATCATCATTTATTTTTGGGCCCTGGGTCTGAACCCCGCCCTGTGCAACTGGGTCTTGGACTTCCTGACGGGCCGCCCCCAGGTGGTGATGGTAGGCAACAACACCTCCGCTACGCTGATCCTCAACACATTGGCCACACAAGGGTGCGTGCTCAGCCCTCTCCTGTACTCCCTGTTTACCTATGACTGCTTGGCCATGCACGCCTCGAACTCAATCATCAAGTCTGCAGACTAAATAGTGGTGGGCCAGATTACCAACAACGACGAGACAGCCTATAGGGAGGAGGTGAGGGCCCTGGCGGAGTGGTGCCAGGAAAATAACCTCTCCCTCAACATCAACAAAACAAAGGAGGTGATTGTGGATTTCAGGAGACAGCAGAGGGAGCACATACCCATCCACAACGACGGGCCCGCAGTGGTGAAGGTGAAAAGCTTCAAGTTCTTCAGCGTACAAATCCCTGACATTCTGAAATGGCTGAAGAAATGTGGCTTGGCCCCTAAGACCCTCACAAACCTTTACAGATGCACCATTGAGAGCATCCTGTCAGGCTGTATCACTGCCTGGTACGGCAACTGCACTGTCCGCAACCGCAGGGCTCTCCAGAGGGTGGTGCGGTCAGCCCATTGTAAATCCGGGAGCACACTGCCTGGCCTTCAGGACATCTACAGCACCCGGTGTCAAAGGAAGGCCAAGAAGATCATCAAGGAACTCAGCTATCCGAGCCACACCCCGTTCAGGTCAGTACAGGTGCATCAAGCTAGAACTGAGAGACTGAAAAACAGCTTCTATCTCAAGGCCATCAGACTGTTAACTTCTACTTGGTCACAATCCCGGATCCGGGAGCACCCCCATCAGTAAAAAAGCTGACTAGCATAGCCTAGCATAGCGTCACAAGTAAATACTAGCATCTAAATATCATTAAATCACAAGTCCAAGACACCAGATGAAAGATACACATCTTGTGAATCCAGCCATCATTTCTGATTTTTAAAATGTTTTACAGGGAAGACACAATATGTATTTCTATTAGCTAACCACGATAGCAAAAGACACAACTTTTTTTTCTCCACCATTTTTTTCCTGCATAGGTAGCTATCACAATTTCGACCAAATAAAGATATAAATAGTCACTAACCAAGAAACAACTTCATCAGATGACAGTCTGATAACATATTTATTGTATAGCATATGTTTTGTTAGAAAAATGTGCATATTTCAGGTATAAATCATAGTTTTACATTGCAGCCACCATCACAACTCTCACCAAAGCAACTAGAATAACTACAGAGACCAACGTGAATTACCTAAATACTCATCATAAAACATTTATGAAAAATACACAGCGTACAGCAAATGAAAGACAAAGATCTTGTGAATCCAGCCAATATTTCAGATTTTTTAAGTGTTTTACAGCGAAAACACAATATAGCATTATATTAGCTTACTACAATAGCCAACCACACAACAGCATTGATTCAAGCCAACAATAGCGATAACGAATAAACCAGCAAAAGATATTAATTTTTTCACTAACCTTCTCAAACTTCTTCAGATGACAGTCCTATAACATCATATTACACAATACATATAGAGTTTGTTCGAAAATGTGCATATTTAGCGGCACAAATCGTGGTTATACAATGAGAATAGTAGCCAAGCTGCCAACAATATGTTGGGAGAAATCTTGGGAGAGGCACCTAATCTAATCAGTAACTAATCATAAACTTGACTAAAAAATACAGGTTGGACAGCAAATGAAAGATACATTAGTTCTTAATGCAACCGCTGTGTTAGATTTTTAAAATTAACGTTACTACGACATACAGCGTGCGTTAAAGCGAGACCGCACCGAAATTAATGGCGGAATATGAGTTTTACATTTTTCAACAGAACAACGAATTAACATCATAAATAGTTCTTACTTTTTGATGAGCTTTCATCAGAATCTTGGGCAAGTTGTCCTTTGTCCAAAAGAATTGTTGCTCGGTTGTAGATTGTCGCCTTCAACTTTGGAATTAGCAGTAAACATTAGCCATGTGGCGAAGACGTGTCCAACTAAAATACCGAAAATCGCAATATACTGATATAAACTGATATAACTCGGTTTAAAATAACAACATTATGATGTCTTTAACACCTATATCGAATAAAATCAGAGCCGGATATATCTAACGCCTATAACGGGAGCTTTCTAGAACGCCATCCTGAGGTCTGTCTTGCGTCATGGCGAATGAAGGAAAGACTGGACCCCACGTTCCCAGACCATTTATATGGCCTCAGATCTGCCTAGCAACTCCATTCCAATTCTCACTATTTGCTGACATCTAGTGGAAGGCGTATGCAGTGCATCTCGACCAATAGAAGACATGCAAATTAATAAACTGACCTCAGAACAGCCTGGCTGATTTCAGATTTCTCACTTCCTCACAGGAAAATTGCTCCAACTTGAGTTCTGTTTTATTCACAGATATAATTCAAACGGTTTTAGAAACTAGAGAGTGTTTTCTATCCAATAGTAATAATAATATGCATATTGTACGAGCAAGAATTGAGTACGAGGCAGTTTAATTTGGGAACTAAATTTTTACAAAGTGAAAACAGCACCCCCTATTGAGAAAAGGTTTTTAAATAGCCATCACTCTCCGGTCTCCACCCAGTACCCTGCCCTGAACTTAGTCACTGTCACTAGTCGGCTACCACCTGGTTGCTCATTCCTGCACCCCAGAGGCAGCTGCCCTATGTACTTAGTCATGTAACACTGGGCACTTTAATAAGATAACACTGGTCACGTTAATAATGTTTACATACTGTTTTACCCATTTCATATGTATATACTGTATTCTAGTCAAGCCCATCCTATTCAATTATTGCTGTATATATACTATTCTATCAACGTAAGAAGAGGGGCGGGGGTGTATGCCTTATGATCAACGAGACGTGGTGTGATCATAACAACATACAGGAACTCAAGTCATTCTGTTCACCAGATTTAGAATTCCTCACAATCAAATGTCGACCGCATTATCTACCAAGGGAATTCTCTTCGATTATAATCACAGCCGTATATATTCCCCCCCAAGCAGACACATCGATGGCCCTGAACGAACTTTATCTGACTCTTTGTAAACTGGAAACCACACACCCTGAGGCTGCATTCATCGTAGCTGGGGATTTTAACAAGGCTAATCTGAAAACAAAACTCCCTAAATTCTATCAGCATATCGATTGTGCTACCAGGGCTGGTAAAACCTTGGATCATTGTTATACTAACTTCCGCGACGCATATAAGGCCCTCCCCCGCCCTCCTATAGGAAAAGCTGACCACGACTCCATTTTGTCGCTTCCAGCCTACAGAAACTAAAACAGCAAGCTCCCGCGCTCAGGTCTGTTCAACGCTGGTCCGACCAATCTGATTCCACGCTTCAAGACTGCTTCGATCACGTGGATTGGGATATCTTCCGCATTGCGTCCAACAACAACATTGACGAATATGCTGATTCGGTGAGCGAGTTCATTAGAAAGTGCATTGACGATGTCGTACCCACAGCAACGATTAAAACATTCCCAAACCAGAAACCGTGGATTGATGGCAGCATTCGCGTGAAACTGAAAGCGCGAACCACTGCTTTTAACCAGGGCAAGGTGACCGGAAACATGACCGAATACAAACAGTGTAGCTATTCCCTCCGCAAGGCAATCAAACAAGCTAAGTCCCAGTATAGAGACAAAGTAGAGTCGCAATTCAACAGCTCAGACACAAGAGGTATGTGGCAGGGTCTACAGTCAATCACCGATTACAAAAAGAAAACCAGCCCCGTCGCGGACCAGGATGTCTTGCTCCCAGACAGACTAAATAACTTTTTTGCTCGCTTTGAGGACAATACAGTGCCACTGACACGGCCCGCTACCAAAACCTGCGGGCTCTCCTTCACTGCAGCCGAGGTGAGTAAAACATTTAAACGTGTTAACCCTCGCAAGGCTGCAGGCCCAGACGGCATTCCCAGCCGCGTCCTCAGAGCATGCGCAGACCAGCTGGCTGGTGTGTTTAAGGACATATTCAATCAATCCTTATCCCAGTCTGCTGTTCCCACATGCTTCAAGAGGGCCACCATTGTTCCTGTTCCCAAGAAAGCTAAGGTAACTGAGCTAAACGACTACCGCCCCGTAGCACTCACTTCCGTCATCATGAAGTGCTTTGAGAGACTAGTCAAGGACCATATCACCTCCACCCTACCTGACACCCTAGACCCACTCCAATTTGCTTACCGACCCAATAGGTCCACAGACGACGCAATCGCAACCACACTGCACACTGCCCTAACCCATCTGGACAAGAAGAATACCTATGTGAGAATGCTGTTCATCGACTACAGCTCAGCATTTAACACCATAGTACCCTCCAAACTCGTCATCAAGCTCGAGACCCTGGGTCTCGACCCCGCCCTGTGCAACTGGGTCCTGGACTTCCTGACGGGCCGCCCCCAGGTGGTGAGGTTAGGTAACAACATCTCCACCCCGCTGATCCTCAACACTGGGGCCCCACAAGGGTGCGTTCTGAGCCCTCTCCTGTACTCCCTGTTCACCCACGACTGCGTGGCCATGCACGCCTCCAACTCAATCATCAAGTTTGCGGACGACACTACAGTGGTAGGCTTGATTACCAACAACGACGAGACGGCCTACAGGGAGGAGGTGAGGGCCCTCGGAGTGTGGTGTCAGGAAAATGACCTCACACTCAACGTCAACAAAACAAAGGAGATGATTGTGGACTTCAGGAAACAGCAGAGGGAGCACCCCCCTATCCACATCGACGGGACAGTAGTGGAGAAGGTGGAAAGTTTTAAGTTCCTCGGTGTACACATCACGGACAAACTGAATTGGTCCACCCACACAGACAGCGTTGTGAAGAAGGCGCAGCAGCGCCTCTTCAACCTCAGGAGGCTGAAGAAATTCGGCTTGTCACCAAAAGCACTCACAAACTTCTACAGATGCACAATCGAGAGCATCCTGTCGGGCTGTATCACCGCCTGGCACGGCAACTGCTCCGCCCACAACCGTAAGGCTCTCCAGAGGGTAGTGAGGTCTGCACAACGCATCACCGGGGGCAAACTACCTGCCCTCCAGGACACCTACACCACCCGATGTCACAGGAAGGCCATAAAGATCATCAAGGACAACAACCACCCGAGCCACTGCCTGTTCACCCCGCTATCATCCAGAAGGCGAGGTCAGTACAGGTGCATCAAAGCAGGGACCGAGAGACTGAAAAACAGCTTCTATCTCAAGGCCATCAGACTGTTAAACAGCCACCACTAACATTTAGTGGCCACTGCCAACATACTGACTCAACTCCAGCCACTTTAATAATGGGAATTGATGGAAATTATGTAAAAATGTATCACTAGCCACTTTAAACAATGCCACTTAATATAATGTTTACATACCCTACATTACTCATCTCATATGTATATGTATATACTGTACTGTATATCATCCACTGCATCTTGCCATCTTTATGTAATACATGTATCACTAGCCACTTTAAACTATGCCACTTTATGTTTACATACCCTACATTACTCATCTCATATGTATAGACTGTACACTATACCATCTACTGCATCTTGCCTATGCCGTTCTGTACCATCACTCATTCATATATCTTTATGTACATACTCTTTATCCCTTTACACTTGTGTGTATAAGGTAGTAGTTGTGGAATTGTTAGGTTAGATTACTTGTTGGTTATTACTGCATTGTCGGAACTAGAAGCACAAGCATTTCGCTACACTCGCATTAACATCTGCTAACCATGTGTATGTGACAAATAAAATTTGATTTTGATTTGATTTGTATTGTTCAGATATACTACATATTCTATCCACATACTGTCCATAATGTCTATACATCCCATCACATATATAAAGTACTAGTCAAAAGTTTGGACACACCTACTCATTCAAGGGTTTTTGGAGTGTGCAAAGCTGTCATCAAGGCAAAGGGTGGCTGCTTTGAAGTATGTCAAATATAAAATATATTTTGTGTTTAGCACTTATTTGGTAACAACATGATTCCATATGTGTTATTTAATGGTTTTGATGTTTTCACTATTATTATATAATGTAGAAAATAGTACAAATAAAGACAAACCCTTGAATGAGTAGGTGTGTCCAAACTTTTGACTGGTATTGTATATATGTATTTGTACTCCAGACTCCGACATTGATCGTCCTAATATTTCTATATTTCTTAATTCCATTATTTTACTTTTAGATTTGCATTTATTGTTGTGAATCGTTAGATATTACTGCACTGTTGGATCTAGGAACACAAGCATTTTGCTACACCCGCAATAACGTCTGATAAATATGTGTATACGACCAATGAAATTGTATTTGATGTGCCCACTGGTCTTGGCACGTGTGCTCTAGTGAACAGATAGCCAGATACAGTGCTGCTATAGCCTACATGATGAGATTATTATGGACAAGAGACCGATTTTTTTATTTTTAAGTTGGCAGCCAAAACATCAATCATCATGTCACCAGAATAAGAACATCAATATTTATTGGACAGGAGCATCAAGCTCTTCACCGTACACTTTCACCACCATGTGAAGTTCATCATAACTTATTTCATCTGTAGCCTAATAAACTGCATGGCTTCCCGAGTCGTGGGAGGACCACACAACACATCATCGCAGGACTTCAATATATCATCGAAGTCTACTTCAATATGATGGTTATTATATCAATATTTGCATTCCACCGCATTTTCTCGCATAATTCATTTTAAGACACAAAAAGATCCCACCTTGTCTAGCATATTTAGTTTTGTTGAAATTTGAAAAGTTAACTGACAAATTTGCTGTTTCCATCAGGCCTGTTGTGACATTTTTTTTCCGAATATGTACTGTACTTTACTCGCATAAAAAGTTGTATGGAAACCTGGTTACTGTGATTGTTTTCAATTAAAAACAAATGGCTTCTTAGCGAAAAGCAAGAGTTTAGCTAGGCCTGTCTGTCTGGGAGTGGTCTGAGTGGGGAGGGGGAAGCTGAAAATTAGCTGTTATTAGCAGAGAGGTTTGGAACTCTCTTATTGGTCTATTAACTAATTTACCATATGGTAAACCATATCGCCATGGAAGGCCAAAAATCCCTCCCACAAAAACAGGCTGAAATTTCAGGCGGTGTTTTCAAACAGCTCTTACACTAAAAGGGCATTATTATAATGTTCACAAGTTCACAGTATTATTCCAAACTCATAGTGTAGAAATATAGATAAAACACCGGAAAATCAAATTTTGGAGTGTTTTGAGAGTCTTTTTTGAGATTTTTGAGAGTCTTTAACTTCTCTGGGATAGGTGGGACGGTAGCGTTCCACTTGGCCAAAATCCAGAAAAAATGTAGCGCGCCAAATTCAAATATATTACTATAAAAATCAATCTTTCATGAAATCACACATGAAAGACACCAAATTAAAGCTACACATGTTGTGAATCCAGCCAACATGTCTGATTTCAAAAAGGATTTACGGGGAAACCACACCAAACAATTATGTTAGCTCAGTACATAGCCACAGAAAAACACAGCCATTTTCCCAGAAAAAGATAGTAGTCACAAAAAGCAGAAATAGAGATAAAATGAATCACTAACCTTTGATGATCTTCATCAGATGACACTCATAGGACATCATGTTACACAATACATTTATGTTTTGTTCGATAATGTGCATATTTATATCCACAAATCTCGGTTTACATTGGCGCCATGTTCAGAAAATCCTCCAAAATATCCGGAGTAATTGCAGAGAGCCACGTCAAATAACAGAAATACTCATCATAAGATACATGTTTTACACAGAATTAAAGATACACTTGTTCTTAATGCAACCGCTGTGTCAGATAAAAAAATAAAAATAAAACTTTACGTAAAAAGCACACCATGCAATAATCTGAGACGGCGGTCAGATTTAACAACATTTCTCCGCCATGTTGGAGTCAACAGAAATACGAAATTACATCATAAATATTCCCTTACCTTTGATTATGTTCATCAGAATGCACTGCCAGGAATCCTAGTTCCACAATAAACCGTTGTTTTGTTCGATAATGTCCATTACTTATGTCCAATTAGCTACTTTTGCTAGCATGTGTAGTACACGTGTCCAAACGCTCGCGCCGATGCAGGCAAACCTCGGATGAAAACTTCAAAAAGTTATATTACAAGTCGAATAAACTGGTCAAACTTAGTAGAGAATCAATCTTCAGGATGTTGTTATCATTTATATCCAATAAGGTTCCAACCGGAGAATTCTTTTCAGTCTCTATAAGTAATGGAACGCATGGCGATATCATGAGGAATGCGCGTGACCAAGAACTGGCAATCTGCCAGACCACTGACTCAAACACCTCCCATCTGGTCCCACATCACAGTATAGGCTTCATTCAGCGTTCTACAGACTGTTGACATCTAGTGGAAGGCGTAGGAAGTGCAAACAGATCCATATATTACAGGGAATTGAATAGGCGATGAGTTTAACAATGACCAGTCTCAGAATTCTCACTTCCTGTTTGGATTTTTTCTCAGGTTTTTGCCTGCCATATGAGTTCTGTTATACTCACAGACATCATTCAAACAGTTTTAGAAACTTCAGAGTGTTTTCTATCCAATAGTAATAATAATATGCATATATTAGCATCTGGGCCAGAGTAGGAGGCAGTTCACTATGGGCACGCAATTCATCCAAAAGTGAAAATGCTGCCCCCTATATCAAAGAAGTTAAATCACAACAAGGATGTTATAGGATGATAAGTGGGCAGAGATGAGGATTTTGCAATAACGCAGCTGTTTTGAAATGTCATGAAATTGTCTAGCAATCGACAGTCCTCACAGGACATTACAAACAAAACCAACATATTGTACAGTATCAGTGTCAGAGGTCTTGCAGTGTAGAGGACAACTCTGCCAGAGACCCACCTGGCTTGCAAGCATGCCTCATGTCTCAGCCTTTGAAACATTCTCCCCCCAGAGCTAACCACTTTAAGCCACAACAAAAACCTAATACAAAAAATCTAGTAAAGGAATGCGATAAGTATATATAAATATAAAATATATGGATGAGCAGTAACAGAGCGGCTAAGATGCAATAGATAGTATAGAATAGATAGTGGAGGATGCAGTATACAGTATATACATACAGATGAAGTCGGAAGTTTACTTATGCTTAGGTTGGAGTCATTAAAACTTGTTTTTCAACCACTACACAAATTTCTTGTTAACAAACTATAGTTTTGGGAAGTCGGTTAGGACATCTACTTTGTGCATGACACAAGTCATTTTTCCAACAATTTTTTACAGACAGATTATTTCACTTATGATTCACTGTATCACAATTCCAGTGGGTCAAAAGTTTACATACACTAAGTTGACTGTGCCTCTAAACAACTTGGACAATTCAGAAAATGATGTCATGGCTTTAGAAGCTTCTGATAGGCTAATTGACATCATTTGAGTCAATTGGAGGTGTACCTGTGGATGTATTTCAAGGCCTACCTTCAAACTCAGTGCCTCTTTGCTTGACATCATGGGAAAATCAAAATAAATCAGCCAAGACCTCAGAAAAATAATTGTAGACCTCCACAAGTCTGGTTCATCCTTGGGAGCAATTTCCAAATGCCTGAAGGTACCATGTTCATCTGTACAAACAATAGTACGCAATAATATACACCATGGGACCACACAGCCGTCATATCGCTCAGGAAGGAGACGTGTTCTGTCTCCTAGAGATGAATGTACTTTGGTGCGAAAAGTGCAAATCAATCCCAGAACAACAACAAAGGACCTTGTGAAGATGCTGGAGGACACAGGTACAAAAGTATCTATATCCACAGTAAAACGAGTCCTATATCGACATAACCTGAAATGCCGCTCAGCAAGGAAGAAGCCACTGCTCCAAAACCGTCATAAAAAAACAGACTACGGTTTGCAACTGCACATGGGGATAAAGATCGTACTTTTTGGAGAAATGATCTGGTCTGATGAAACAAAAATAGAACTGTTTGGCCATAATGACCATCGTTATGTTTGGAGGAAAAAGGGGGTGGCTTGCAAGCCAAAGAACACCGACCCAACCGTGAAGCACGGGGGTGGCAGCATCATGTTGTGGAGGTGCTTTTCTGCAGGAGGGACTATTAGGTCAGGAGGGACTCTTAGTTAGTGATCCTAACTGACCTAAGACAGGGAATTTTTACTAGGATTAAATGTCAGGAATTGTGAAAAACTGAGTTTAAATGTATTTGGCTGAGGTGTATGTAAACTTCCGACTTCAACTGTAGGTAAGATAATTTCCTTTTGAATTTCTCGTTAAATGTAAAATGTTCCTCTTTTTGATACATTTAATAGAGTGAGTTAGGTCTGCTCTATACCAAATTAGCATACCCCCTGAGTCCCTTCCCTGTTTCACACCTGGTAGGTTGGTGGATGGGACTTCCAGCTCTCTGTAACCTATAGGGAAACCAGTGGATCCGTCTCCTCTATACCATGTTTCTTGTAGGATGACAATGTCTGTATTTCTGATTTCTTTGGTGAAGTCAAGGTTCCTGCTCTTTAGGCCAAAGGCAGATGACCTCAGGCCTTGGGTATTTCAGGATGATATAGTGAAGGCTTTGTGTTCCATAAAGTGTCCAATGTTGTTGGTTGTGTGGTTTGGCCTCAGACCAGTAAGTGTTAGCAGAGCCTGCTGAGCATCTGGTACATTGCCAATGGCTTGGGATAGTGTAAGAGTGGGGGTTGGGCCTGTTTGCCTGCTCACGGCCTGGGCGTATGTGTGAGTTACATGTTGAGGCCCTCTGTGGGACTGGGAGGTATGGGGTGGGCAGGAGGGGCATAGGTCTGATCTGAGGGGGCCTAAATGAGGTGTGGGCATGGTTGACTTGTGGGCTAGTGATTGGTTGGGGTGGGTGTGTCTATTGATCTGTTGCTCCTGTGTGAAGTATTGGGGTTGCGTTTGAGAGTGATGTCCTTTAGGGTCCGGTGCGAAGGCGGGCACTGCTGCCTTGTACAGGTGGACCTGGTCGTAAAGGCTGTTCAAGTCCAGGGTGGAGTGGTGGGCCAGGTAAACATTTGGTTTTGAGGCACAGTCACGGGAAATACTTGCGTTTACCCGCTGAATGGTAGCAGGGTGGAAGTATTTTCGTGGTAGCAAGGTTGAGATAACCACTTGTGCGTTGGGGAAAGTAGAAGAAGCTTTTTCAATCAATCTCTCTCTCTCTCTCTCTCAGGATGACATATGGTTGGAGGTTGGAGTGAGTAGCGTAGCAGAGATGAGTCTCACATCATGGTTCCTGGTGAGCAGCGGGGGCACTCGTCACCGTCTGCCACTGGAGATGATCTTCGTCGGCCGAGATGACTGCGAGCTCATGCTGCAGGTGAGCATGACTCCAATACAACACAACATGTTACAGCATCACATGATACAACACAACATTTTACAACACCACACAACATGATACAACACAGCAAAACATCATACAATACAACACAACATGATACAACACAACCTTTTACAACACAACACAACATGATACAACACAACACGATACAACACAGCAAAACATCATACAATACAACACAACACGATACAACACAACATGATACAGTACAACACGATACAAGACAACATGATACAAGACAACATGATACAAGACACCATGTTACAGCACAACATGATACAACACAACATGATACAGTACAACATGATACAGTACAACATGATACAAGACAACATGATACAACACACCATGTTACAGCACAACATGATACAACACAACATGATACAGTACAACATGATACAAGACAACATGATACAACACACCATGTTACAGCACAACATGATACAACACAACATGATACAGTACAACATGATACAGTACAACATGATACAAGACAACATGATACAAGACAACATGATACAACACACCATGTTACAGCACAACATGATACAACACAACATGATACAGTACAACAAGATACAAAACAACATGATACAACACACCATGTTACAGCACAACATGATACAACACAACATGACACAAAACAATATGATACAGCACACCACAACACAACATGATACAACACAACGTGATACAACATAACACAACATGATACAATACAACATGATAAAACACACCATGATACAACACACCATGATACAACACAACATGATACAACACAACATGATACAACACAACATGATACAACACAACATGCTACAACATAACACAACACAACATGATACAATACAACACGATACAGCACAACATGATACAACACACCATGTTACAGTACAACATGATACAGCGCAACATGATACAACACACCATGATACAACACAACATGATACAATACAACACGATACAGCACAACATGATACAACACACCATGTTACAGTACAACCTGATACAGCACAACATGATACAACACAACATGATACAACATGATACAACACAACATGATACAGCACAACATGATACAACATAACACAACACAACATGATACAATACAACACGATACAGCACAACATGATACAACACAATGCAACATGATACAACACAACTCAACATGATACAACACAACTCAACATGATACAACACAATGCAACATGATACAACACAATACAACATGACACAACACAACTCAACATGATACAACACAATGCAACATGATACAACACAATACAACATGATACAACACAACACAACAAGATACAACACAACATGCTACAATACAACATGATACAACACAACATGATACAACACAACATGATACAACACAACATGATACAACATGACACAACACAACATGATACAACACAACATGATACAACACAGCACAACATGATACAACACAACATGATACAACACAGCATGATACAACACACCATGATACAACATGACACAACACAACATGATACAACATGACACAACACAACATGATACAACACAACATGATACAACACAGCACAACATGATACAACACAACATGATACAACACAGCATGATACAACACACCATGATACAACATGACACAACACAACATGATACAACACAGCACAACATCATACAACACAACATGATACAACATGACACAACACAGCACAACATGATACAACATGATACAACACCACATGATACAACATGACACAACACAACATGATACAACACAACATGATACAACACAGCACAACATGATACAACATGACACAACACAACATGACACAACACAACATGACACAACACAGCATGATACAACATGACACAACACAACATGATACAACACAGCACAACATCATACAACACAACATGATACAACATGACACAACACAACATGACACAACACAACATGACACAACACAGCACAACATCATACAGCACAACATGATACAACATGACACAACACCACATGATACAACACTACATGGTACAACATGATACAACACAACATGATACAACACAACATGATACAACACAACATGACACAACACAACATGACACAACACAGCACAACATCATACAGCACAACATGATACAACATGACACAACACAACATGATACAACACAGCACAACATCATACAACACAACATGACACAACACAACATGACACAACACAACATGACACAACACAACATGATACAACACAGCACAACATCATACAGCACAACATGATACAACATGACACAACACAACATGATACAACACTACATGGTACAACATGATACAACACAACATGATACAACATGACACAACACAACATGATACAACACAGCACACCATCATACAGCACAACATGATACAACATGACACAACACAACATGATACAACACTACATGGTACAACATGATACAACACAACATGATACAACATGACACAACACAACATGATACAACACAGCACAACATGATACAACACACCATGATACAACATGACACAACACAACATGATACAACACTACATGGTACAACATGATACAACACAACATGATACAACACAACATGATACAACACAGCACAACATGATACAACATGACACAACACAACATGACACAACACAACACAGCACAACATCATACAACACACCATGATACAACATGACACAACACAACATGATACAACACAGCACAACATCATACAACACACCATGATACAACATGACACAACACAACATGATACAACACAGCACAACATCATACAACACAACATGATACAACATGACACAATACAACATGACACAACACAGCACAACATGATACAACACACAACATTATACAACACAACATGACACAACACAGCATGATACAACACACCATGATACAACATGACACAACACAGCACAACATGATACAACACACAACATGATACAACACAACATGACCAAACACAACATGTCACAAAACAACATAACACAACACAGCACAACATCATACAACACAACACAACATGACACAACACAACACAACATGATACAACACAACATGATAAAACACAATATGACACGACACACCACAACACGACACACCACAACATGACACAACACAACATGATACAACACAAAATGATAAAACACAGCACAACACAACATGACACAACACAACATATTACAACACAACACAACATGATACACAACATTTTTACTAGGATTAAATGTCAGGAATTGAGTTTCATGTTTTTGGCTAAGGTGTATGTAAACTTACGACTTCAAATGTACATACACCTCAGCCAAATACATTTAAACTCAGTTTTTCACAATTCCTGACATTTAATCCTAGTAAAAATTCCATATCTTAGGTCAGTTAGGATCACCACTTTATTTAAAAAATGTGAAATGTTTGTTTTTTGGTGAGAATAATTCATTTCAGCTTTTATTTCTTTCATCACATTCCCAGTGGGTCAGAAGTCTACATATACTCAATAGGTATTTGGTAGCATTGCCTTTAAATTGTTTATCTTGGGTCAAACGTTTCGGGTAGTCTTCCACAAGCTTCCCACAATAAGTTGGGTGAATTTGGCCCATTCCTCCTGACAGAGCTGGTGTAACTGAGTCAGGTTTGTAGGCCTCCTTGCTCGCACACGCTCTTTCAGTTCTGCCCACACATTTTCTATAGGATTGAGGTCAGGGCTTTGTGATGGCCACTCCAATACCTTGACTTTGTTGTCCTTAAGCCATTTTGCCACAACTTTGGAAGTATGCTTGGGGTCATTGTCCATTTGGGAGACCCATTTGCGACCAAGCTTTAACTTCCTGACTGATGTCTTGAGATGTTGCTTCAATGTATCCACATAATTTTCCTACCTCATGATGCCATCTATTTTGTGAAGTGCACCAGTCCCTCCAGCAGCAAAGCACCCCCACAAAATGATGCTGCCACCTCCATGCTTCACAGTTGGGATGGTGTTCTTCAGCTTGCAAGCTTCCCCCTTTTTCCTCCAAACATAACGATGGTCATTATGGCCAAGCAGTTCTATTTTTGTTTCATCAGACCAGAGGTTATTTCTCCCAAAAGTATGATCTTTGTCCCCATGTGCAGTTGCAAACCGTAGTCTGTTTCTTTTATGGCGGTTTTGGAGCAGTGGCTTCTTCCTTGCTGAGCGGCCTTTCAGGTTATGTCGATATAGGACACGTTTTACTGTGGATATAGATACTTTTGTAGCTGTGTCCTCCAACATCTTCACAAGGTCCTTTGCTGTTGTTATGGGATTGATTTGCACTTTTTTCACCAAAGTACATTAATCTCTAGGAGACAGAACACGTCTCCTTCCTGAGCGGTATGATGGCTAAGTGGCCCCATGGTGTCTATACTTGCGTACTAATGTTTGTACAGATGAACGTGGTACCTTCAGGCGTTTGGAAATTGCTCCCAAGGATGAACCAGACTTGTAAAGGTCTCCAATTTTTTTCTGAGGTCTTGGCTGATTTCTTTTGATTTTCCCATGATGTCAAGCAATGAGGCACTGAGTTTAAAGGTAGGCCTTGAAATACATCCGCAGGTACACCTCCAATTGACTCAAATTATGTCAATTAGCCTATCAGAAGCTTCTAAAGCCATGACATCATTTTCTGGAATTTTCCAAGCTGTTTAGAGGCACAGTCAACTTAGTGTATGTAAACCTCTTACCCACTGGAATTGTGATACAGTGAATTATAAGTGAAATAATCTGTCTGTAAACAATTGTTGGAAAAATTACTTGTCATGCTCAAAGTAGATGTCATAACCGACTTGCCAAAACTATAGTTTGTTAACAAGAAATGTGTGGATTGGTTGAAAAACGAGTTTTAATGACTCAAACCTAAGTGTATGTAAACTTCCGACTTCAACTGTGTGTGTGTGTGTGTGTGTGTGTGTGTGTGTGTGTGTGTGTGTGTGTGTGTGTGTGTGTGTGTGTGTGTGTGTGTGTGTGTGTGTGTGTGTGTGTGTGTGTGTGTGTGTGTGTGTGTGTGTGTGTGCGCGTGTGCGTGTCCGCGCATGCATGTGTGTGATAGAGAAAGTCTCAGCCAGAGATATTTCTAGAAATTGGGGCAGATACATGTTGAGTTAGGTCCATCCAGACAGGAGGGCTCCATAGGAAGTAGAGTGGCTGCTGCATCGCCAAGTGTGGAGTAGAGAATGGGTGTGGTGTAGCAGCATATATCATGGAATATCTTGATGGTATTGCACGAGTGAAATTTAAAGGGAATTCTCCCACCTTCACGGAAACTGTATTCACGGTAAATGCTGCATATGTCATCTCATTTGGGAAATTACCTTTCAATTTTAATCGCACTACAGCGTGGATCTTTAGTGCTACGGTTTGAATCTAGGCCTTAGGCATAGGTTTCAAAGCAATCGCAATGGTAGTAAAACTAATTGTTAAACCTATTGCGTGTATGTCAACCCTTAAAATAGTGTCACAGTACAACTTAAATAGAATATATTAATGTACTTTCCGTGCTCCTTGATGTCAACTCTGAATCTAAATAAATTACACTTTCCAAGCCAACTTAAGTAGTTGATTACTCACTGGTCAGGTTTCTGCCAGGCCCTGGCTCTGTATAACGAAGAGTACATTTCTTTTCAAGGAACTGAGTTGCCTGTGTGTGGTAATACCGGCAGTGCCTCAGTCCTTAACTCTGAGACACTAGAAACCCTGGCTTCACAGACACTTAGGAGACACTAATCAAGGAGTCCTCCTTCAACCTCCTCAATCCTCAGTTTGTCCCTGTCTACTAATGAGCCTATAATTAAGCAGCAGGTCATTAATACATCAGCACATCTCCAATAGGAGTTAGAAGGTACCATGCTAAATGGCTTCTAAAGAACAAGCAGTTCAGAGTGCAGCAAGATACTTCTTGCTGGCACTCTGCAGTTTAACTGCTGAAATCAGCAGGGTTGGAATGAAAGGAACAAGGAGGCTGTTTTTCTAGTGTTTGTCTCTCTGATGACCATGGGGAAGAGAGGAGAAGACTGGGTACTTTGTTTAGTGTGAGTCTGCCAACGGAAAATACGCCAAGAGGTCCGGGCCATGTGACTGTTTTTACTGGCCTCAGTCTTTTTGGTGTCACATGGGTGTCTCAGTAATGTACGTGTTTAAGAGCCGTTCCCAACGCAAGGGTATCAGACTCAAATCTGTACCACTCCCAACTAGGCCACTTCTAGTTAATAACAGTCAAATCTGGACCACTCCCAACTAGGCCACTTCTAGTTAATAACAGTCAAATCTGTACCACTCCCAACTAGGCCACTTCTAGTTAGTAACAGTCAAATCTGTACCACTCCCGCTAGGCCACTTCTAGTTAGTAACAGTCAAATCTGTACCACTCCCGCTAGGCCACTTCTAGTTAGTAACAGTCAAATCTGTACCACTCCCAACTAGGCCACTTCTAGTTAGTAACAGTCAAATCTGTACCACTCCCAACTAGGTCACTTCTAGTTAATAACAGTCAAATCTGTACCACTCCCAACTAGGTCACTTCTAGTTAATAACAGTCAAATCTGTACCACTCCCAACTAGGTCACTTCTAGTTAGTAACAGTCAAATCTGTACCACTCCCAACTAGGCCACTTCTAGTTAGTAACAGTCAAATCTGTACCACTCCCGCTAGGCCACTTCTAGTTAGTAACAGTCAAATCTGTTCCACTCCCAACTAGGTCACTTCTAGTTAATAACAGTCAAATCTGTACCACTCCCAACTAGGTCACTTCTAGTTAGTAACAGTCAAATCTGGACCACTCCCACTAGGCCACTTCTAGTTAGTAACAGTCAAATCTGGACCACTCCCAACTAGGCCTCTTCTAGTTAATAACAGTCAAATCTGTACCACTCCCAACTAGGTCACTTCTAGTTAGTAACAGTCAAATCTGTACCACTCCCAACTAGGCCACTTCTAGTTAGTAACAGTCAAATCTGTACCACTCCCAACTAGGCCTCTTCTAGTTCACTTCTCTGGGATATAGGGGGTGCTGTTTCGACTTAGGGAAAATTGGTCTCCAAATTAAACTGCCTAGTACTCAATTCTTGCTCGTACAATATGCATATTATTGTTATTATTGGATAGAAAACACTCTCTAGTTTCTATAACCATTGGAATTATGTCTCTGAGTGAAACAGAACTCATTCTACAGCACTTTTCCTGCCAGGGAGTGAGATTTCAGAAATCTTGGCCCCTGCTCCCAGGTCAGTTCATAAGTCCCTGTGAATGCTATGATGCTACAAACACTGCCTACGCCTTCCTCTAGATGTCAGTAAGCGGGGAGATTTTGAATGGAGTGGATTGCGCAATCCGGGCTCTATAAATAGACCCTGGAGCAGAAAGAACGTCCTTTTCAACAGTGCGCTCGACGCAGAGTGGTCGTCGGACTGGCCTCCTTCCAAGCTTTGGTTTAGCCACTTATATATCGCCGGTCATATTTTTATTCGTTATAGGTGTTAAAGACATCATAAGGTAGTTAATTTAAACCGTTTTATAGCAATTTATATCCGTTTAGTGCGATTTTGAGGCATTTCTTTGTGACGTACTTTGAAGAGCCGGGCACGTTTCGGGGTCCCGGTCGAACGTTAGTGGGCATTTCGACGGACAAGAGGACATCTTTCGACCAAAAGAAGATTAGACCCAAGAAAGGATACATTGCCCAAGATTCTGATGGAAGATCACCTCATAGTAAGAAATATTTAAGATGATAAATCGTTGTTCTGTCGAAAAATTTTAAACGCATATTCCGCCATTTGTTTTGGTATAGCTTCGCTTGGCGAACCCTGTATTGCACAGTAAGGATAATTTTAGAAATGTAATTCAGCGATTGCATTAAGAACTAATTTGTCTTTCGATAGCTGTCCAACTTATATTTTTTTAGTCAAGTTTATGAATAGTTATTCATGAGACAAGATCACTGTTAAAGATGGCGCCCGACATTTTCAGGCTAGTTTTGCTAGTATTGTCATTGTATAACCACGTTTTTTTGTGGCTAAATATGCACATTTTCGAACAAACTCTATATGTATGTTGTAATATGATGTTACAGGAGTGTCATCGGAAGAATTCTGAGAAGGTTAGTGAAAAAATTAATATATTTTGGCGATGATTACGTTATCGCTCTCTTTGGCTTGAATCAATGCTCGGGTAACGTTTGCACATGTGGTATGCTAATATAACGATTTATTGTGTTTTCGCTGTAAAACACTTAGAACATCTGAAATATTGTCTGAATTCACAAGATCTGTGTCTTTCCATTGCTGTGAGCTGTGTATTTTTAAGAAATGTTTTATGATTAGTAATTAGGTAATACACGTTGCTCTCTGTATTTATTCTAGTCGAGTTGTGATGGTGGGTGCAATTGTAAACTATGATTTCTACCTGAAATATGCACATTTTTCTAACAAAACCTATCCTATACAATAAATATGTTATCAGACTGTCATCTGATGAGGTTTTTTCTTGGTTAGTGGCTATCAATATCTTTATTTGGCCGAATTGGTGATAGCTACTGGTGGAGAGAAAAAATGGTGGACAAAGAAAAATGGTGTCTTTTGCTAACGTGGTTAGCTAATAGATTTACATATTTTGTCTTCGCTGTAAAACATTTTAAAAATCTGAAATGGTGGCTTTATTCACAAGATCTGTATCTTTCATTTGGTGTCTTGGACTTGTGATTTAATGATATTTACATATTTAGATGCTACTATTTAATTGTGACGCGATGCTAATCAGTGAGGGGGGGGTTGGGGGTGCTTGTCAGTTGGGACGCTAGCGTCCCAACTATCCCAGAGAAGTTAATAACAGTCAAATCTGTACCACTCCCAACTAGGTCACTTCTAGTTAGTAACAGTCAAATCTGTACCACTCCCAACTAGGTCACTTCTAGTTAGTAACAGTCAAATCTGTACCACTCCCAACTAGGCCACTTCTAGTTAGTAACAGTCAAATCTGTACCACTCCCAACTAGGCCACTTCTAGTTAATAACAGTCAAATCTGTACCACTCCCAACTAGGTCACTTCTAGTTAGTAACAGTCAAATCTGTACCACTCCCAACTAGGCCACTTCTAGTTAGTAACAGTCAAATCTGTACCACTCCCAACTAGGTCACTTCTAGTTAATAACAGTCAAATCTGTACCACTCCCAACTAGGTCACTTCTAGTTAGTAACAGTCAAATCTGTTCCACTCCCAACTAGGTCACTTCTAGTTAGTAACAGTCAAATCTGTTCCACTCCCAACTAGGCCTCTTCTAGTTAGTAACAGTCAAATCTGTACCACTCCCAACTAGGTCACTTCTAGTTAGTAACAGTCAAATCTGTTCCACTCCCAACTAGGCCTCTTCTAGTTAGTAACAGTCAAATCTGGACCACTCCCAACTAGGTCACTTCTAGTTAGTAACAGTCAAATCTGGACCACTCCCGCTAGGCCACTTCTAGTTAGTAACAGTCAAATCTGGACCACTCCCAACTAGGCCACTTCTAGTTAGTAACAGTCAAATCTGTACCACTCCCAACTAGGTCACTTCTAGTTAGTAACAGTCAAATCTGGACCACTCCCAACTAGGTCACTTCTAGTTAGTAACAGTCAAATCTGGACCACTCCCACTAGGCCACAGTCAAATCAAAGGGCCATGTTTGTGTTTGAAATGATGCTATCTACAGTAGATTTATGTCAGTGTAAAGATTATGTTATATTTTCTACAATAGGCTATGCTATCTACAGTAGATTTATGTCAGTGTAAACGCTGTGTTCAAAGCGGAATCTGACTTCAAAGCAGAATTGTGTCAACAATACATGTGATTCCTCCTCCAAACACTGACATTGTCACAAGGTTGATGTTTAAACCATAACACTGATAACACTGTTATCATCATGTCAAAAACATTTCACGTTCATCATTGATGTCAAGTTACCATTCATTGTTGAATGGTACCATTACTGACTGTGACTGTTGGGTTTGTGTTTACAGTCGCGGAGTGTTGACAAGCAGCATGCGGTCATCAACTATGAGGTGACCAGCGATGAGCACAAAGTCAAGGACCTGGGCAGCCTGAACGGGGTGAGTAAAAGGGGAGGAGAAGACATGTTTACAGGTCAGAGCTGCAAACATGTCAGAGGTTGTGCTTCATCTTTAGGCCAATCAAATTTGCTCCAGCTTTGACTTGAGAGGAATTGACAGGGCTGAGATAATTACCTGACCTGTAAATGTGTGTCACATGGCATTAACAGAATGCATTCTCAAATGACATGCCCCTTTTTTCCACACCATGATCTTTTCACGGCAGAGAAAAAACATGTTGAAGTGCTCTTCCTGCCACATGGTGTGTGTGAGTCATGTGTTAGTTGTCCTAGTTCTGCTGATGGCTCAGTGTGCTCAGTGAGCCTACAACTCAGTGTGTAGGCTAACCCACTAGCCTGGAACAACTGTGAAGCATTCTCCCAGGCAGGAAGCTGGAGTCATAAGCTCTTCCTCCTGAGTCATGCTTCAGGATTCCTCCCCTGTCGTTCGAGGGCCCATGGCAACAGGAAGTAGCACTACATCCCATGCTGGGCCAATCAGAGCCTGACTGCTGAATGCCCTGCACATCTTACTCATCTTTATGATGGATCTACATCCCATGCTGGGCCAATCAGAGCCTGACTGCTGAATGCCCTGCACATCTTACTCATCTTGAGGATAGATTTTGAATCAACAGTTTATGTTCAATCTATATGTCCAGTACTCTGTTTTGATAAATCCTGATAGCAACAACAGCTAGCCTACAGTCATAACTGTCTCTTCTAATTAGACACTGCAACCACCTCTCAGCTAACACTTCTATTACCCATTGTAACCGTTCTTCTCTTTTAGAGTGACTTTAAACTGGACTTGTGACTATAAAAAAAGTTTGTGATTATTATTTCTATGCTCTCCATGAAGGACCCAGGTAGAAACAAGTACCTCTTGTCCCTTTCATCAAGTTCTGTCACACTATTTAGAGGTCAGACAGAGACAGGCACAGAGTCAGGAAACTTAATCGGTGTCAGTGATGATTGAAAATGCTTGGTCAGTGAGGCCAGCGCTGCCAATGTTTTCCTGGCCCCGCTCTGCACCCATCATCTGACATACCTTCCATAAACAGACCCCGTCAGCTGATTCAATGTCTCTGGCTGCAGTGTGGGACATTTTTCACATCACCTGATTATTTAAGGCGCTCTCTTTCCTTTTATAATGGCACTATGGCTGGTTCTTATGGGGGTTGGAGAGATCTGCAAGAAAGACAGAAATCACATTTACTTAAGATTTTTACAGTACCGATGTAATACGGCCCTAATCCAATTTCTCGCCATCAACTTTTGCCTGCAGGTTTGTGGTGATTTGTAACTGAGAATGAAAGGTAATGTATTCTGGTTTAAATGTAGCCTGAAATGAAGTTTGCAGGGAACAGTTTCCCTAAATTCATTATGTAACTCAAGTCTGAGCCACAAGGGTTTTAAGCAATGAGAACTGGGCTGGCACGCCTGGCACTGGAGAGAGGCGGAGGGCAGTCAATTTATAATGTGCTATTTATAATGTGCTCCAAGTCCTTACAAACAGGTTTTCCCTCTTTTCTCTCCACACAGACATTTGTGAATGATGTCCGAATTCAGGAGCAGATGTATGTCACGTTAAAGATTGATGACAAGCTGAGGTTTGGATATGATATCCTTTCAATCATTCAGTCCTTAACATTTTAATGACACAACATTACTGCAATCTAAATAACCTGACATGAGGCATCTGTTCACTTCATTGCTCTCGTCCACTGATCATTTGTCAAGCTGTATAATCTGCAAATGTCAAACTGTCATCCACTGTGGCTTCGGCCTGACTGTTGTGTGTGTAATGAATTGGCTGTGAGGATAGATGCAAACAGTGTGAAAGTGTATTCCCTTAACCTGTTCCACATATCAACCTGTTCACGGTGTTGCAAGGGGAGATGACTGTCCCAGACGAGGCTCTTCAGGTATGACACTACACAGTACATACAACCCTTTACATGTTGTACTGGAATGGAATGTACACTACCATTCAAAAGTTTGGGGTCACTTAGAAATGTCCTTGTTTTTGAAAGAAAGGCAATGTTTTTGTCCATTAAAATAACATCAAATTGATCAGAAATACAGTGTAGACATTGTTAATGTTGTAACTGACTATTGTAGCTGGAAACAACATATTTTTAATGGAATATCTACATAGGTGTACAGAGGCCCATTATCAGCAACCATCACTCCTGTGTTCCAATAGCACGTTGTGTTAGCTAATCCAAGTTTATCATTTAAAAGGCTAATTGATCATTAGAAAACTATTTTGCAATTATGTTAGCACATCTGAAACCTGTTGTGCAGATTAAAGAAGCAATACAACTGGCCTTCTTTAGACTAGTTGAGTATCTGGAGCATCAGAATTTGTTGGTTCGATTACAGGCTCAAAATGGCCAGAAGCAAATACCTTTCTTCTGAAACTCGTCAGTCTATTCTTGTTCCGAGAAATGAAGGCTATTCCATGCGAGAAATTACCACGAAACTGAAGATCTCGTCCAAAGCTGTGTACTACTCCCTTCACAGAACAGAGCAAACTGGCTCTAACCAGAATAGAAAGAGGAGTGGGAGGCCCCGGTGCACAACTGAGCAAGAGGACAAGTACATTAGTGTCTAGTTCGAGAAACAGACACATCACAAGTCCTCAACTTGGCAGCTTGATTAAATAGTACCCACAAAACATCAGTGCAAATGGAGGATTCTTTGGCGAAAGCAAAGTTTGAAGGACACAATTATTATTTCAATTTAAAATCATTATTTATAAACTTGTCAAAGTCTTTATTATATTTCCTATTCATTTTGCATCTCCTTTCATGTATGTTTTCGTGGAAAACAAGGACATTTCTAAGTGTCCTAAATCTCCACAGCCAGAAGAGGACTGGCCACCCCTCATAGCCTGGTTCCTCTCTAGGTTTCTTCCTAGGTTTTGGCCTTTCTAGGGAGTTTTTCCTAGCCACCGTGCTTCTACACCTGCATTGCTTGCTGTTTGGAGTTTTAGGCTGGGTTTCTGTACAGCACTTTGAGATATCAGTTGATGTAAGAAGGGCTATATAAATACATTTGATTTGATTTAAGTGACTCCAAACTTTTGAACGGTAGTGTATGTAACCTTTTCCCACTTTGTAACACATCAGAATGTGGAAAAAGTCAAGGAGTGTGAATACTGTTTGAAGGCGCTGTATATCAGAATATCTATGTGGTACTCAATATCAGGGCTATCTGGGGTGCTAATTTCTGCTAAATATGAAGTAGCAACGGTTATACCATAGTATAACAAAGTGTCTGTAAGTACAGGGTCTTCAGAAAGGATTCACACCCCTCGATTTTTTTCTAAATGTTGTTGTGTTACAGCCTGAGTTTAAAATCGATTACATTTTGATTTTTGGTTGCTGGCCTATAGACAATACCATATAATGCCAAAGTGGAGGTGAAATTATGTCTTTTGACATTTTTACAAATTAATAAAAAATGAAAAGCTGAAAGGTCTTGAGTCAATAAGTCTTCAACCCCTTTGTTATGGCAAGCCTAAATAAGTTCAGGAGTAAAAATGTGTTTAACAAGTCACATAATAAGTTGCATTCTGTGTGCAATAATAGTGTTTAACATGATTTTTGAATGACTACCTCATCTCTGTACCCGAGGGAGATTTTCCAATGCCTCACAAAGAAGGGGACCTATTGATGGGTAAAACATTATTAATTACATGGTGAAGTCATTAATTACACTTTGGATGGTGTATCAATATACCCAGTCACTACAAAGATACAGGCGTTCTTCCTAACTCAGTTGCCGGAGAGGAAGGAAACTGCTCAGGGATTTAACCATGAGAACAATGGTGACTTTAAAACAGCTACCGAGTTTAATGGCTGTGATAGGAGAAAACTGAAAATATTCCATAACATGCATCTGTTTGCAACAAGGCACTAAAGTAATACTGCACAGAATGTGGCAAAGCAATTCGCTTTTGGTCCTGAATACATAATATTATGTTTGGGGCAAATCCAATACAGCATATTACTGAGTACCACTCTTCAAATTTCAAGCATAGAGTGGCTGCATCATGTTAACGGTATGCTTGTAATCCTTAAGGACTGGGGAATTTTTCTGGATAAAAAACGTACGTAATGGAGCTAAGCACAGGCAAAATCCTAGAGGAAAACCTGGTTCAGTCTGCTTTCCACCAGACACTGGGAGATGAATTCACCCTTCAGCAGAACAATAACCTAAAACACAAGGCCAAAACTAAACTGGAGTTGCTTACCAAGAAGACAGTGAATGTTTTTGAATGGCCGAGTTACAGTTTTGGCTTAAATCTATTTGAAAATCTATGGCAATACCTGAACATGGTTGTCTAGCAATGATCAACAACTAATTTCACAGCTTCAATAATTTTGAAAAGAATAATGGGCAAATGTTGCACAATCCAGGTGTGGAAAGCTCTTAGAGACTTACCCATTAAGCTCACAGCTGTAATCACTGCCAAAGGTGCTTCTACAAAGTATTGACTCAGGGGTATGAATACTTATATAAATGAGATTTCATTTTCAATACATTTGCCCAAAAAAATCTAAAAATATGTTTTCACTTTGTCATTATTGGGTATTGTGTGTAGATGGGTGAGAAACATTTTACATTTTGAATACAGGCTGTAACACAACAAAAGGTGGAATAAGTCAAGGGGTATGAATACTTTCTGAAGGCACTGTAGGTTCTTGAGATTTTATTTTGCCCCATGCAAATATAACTTTAAGCTGTGTGTGTCAGCATTAGATGAAAGATGATATTTTTGGCTCTGACGGTGTTCCACTCTCTTTCTCCATCGCTCCATCCCTTCCTCCCTCCATCAGCATGATAAGTTCACCAGCCAGCTCCAGCTGACTAAGAAGCACTTCAACGGTGAGCCCACCAAGTCACCTGCCAAGTCCCCCGCTAAGACCCCCAGACCAGCCGAGACCAAGGCAGCCGAGGGGACCACCATGGAGCCATCTGCCAAACCTGCTGATTCACACCAGGGAGATGACAAGATGGCAGGTGAGAGCAGGAAGCACATATAAGAGATTACATGTATGTTGTACGGTATGACCCAGTCATTTCAGGGAAATAATGAATGGGATATTTCAGTTTTGATTTTCAATCATGACACAGTATTTGGAAATAAGCAATATCCATTTTATAACGATAGCATTTTAGAATCTGTATTCTGAATGAGTAAGCAATGAATGTCCTGATCCTACCATAGATTGGACAGTGATACACATGTATAGACTACCAGTCATCTAAAAGACTAATAAACCTTTCACTGCCTGTCTCTTATGGAGACTTGTTTATCTCTTGACTGTAATAAAAGAGGGAGGGTTTAGGGTGTTTAAATTACACATTGTCATTAAAAACATCACACTAATCTGAGCTACTGTCCTGTACCACTGGGGTGTCTTATCTGATTAGCCAGCCCAGCATGCCTCTGGTCCCACTATCAGTAGACACTGGGCAAAGACGTCAATTAAACATCTATGTCACGTTGGTTCAACGTAATTTCATTGAAATGACGCATAAACAACATTGATTCAACCAGTGTGTGCCCAGTGGGAAAGAGCTATATTTATCTACAGGATGCAGCAGAGTGGCTGCAGCTGCTCCTATCTCTCCATGTGCAGCTGACAGTGAGAACGTCTCCTACACTTGCATCGTTTACGCACTATCGTCAAGTCACTCAGCTGGAGGGAGAGTTTATGCTGGTGTTGGTGTGGATAGCAGTTTAGTATCTCTTACAGTAGATGGTACAGCTGTTGGAGTTGAATAGCTACTGTATTACAGATGGCACAAGACTTTAACAGGGGAAACATGGCTTTTGGATTGTGACATACAGTACATGGTTATTGTCATTACATTCGGAATCACAGAGTGTTCTTTTGCTATGCGTTGGGGTGGCAGGTAGCCTAGCAGTTAAGAGTGTTGGGCCAGTAACTGAAATATTGCTCAGGGTCTTCTCCATGATTTTTTTAACAATCTGGTACTGCTGAGTACAGCGTGGGGGGGCAGTGCCTTAGAGATTTTTGCGTTTCTGAACACTTGTAACTGCCATCGCTCTGGATAAAAGCATCTGCTAAATGACTAACATTTAAGGGAACATCCAAACGGTTTGGTCCCTATGGATTGAGTCGTTTATCTGATAAATGAGAGGATGTCCTTAATTTTTTACTTTAGCCATGGCCATCGTCCCTAGACCAGGGATCACCAACTAGATTAAGCCATGGGCTGATTTTATTGAGCGGATGATCAGGGGGCTGGAACATAATTACAGAACATTTGAAGACTGCAATTTGACTGCAAGAAGCCAAAACAGATATAATATTTTACAAACATATACAGTTGAAGTCAGAAGTTTACATACACCTCAGCCAAATACATTTAAACTCAGTTTTTCACAATTCCTGACATTTAATCCTAGTAAAAATTCCCTGTCTTAGGTCAGTTAGGATCACCACTTTATTTTAAGAATGTGAAATGTCAGAATAATAGTAGAGAATGATTTATTTCAGCTTTTATTTTTTTCATCACATTCCCAGTGGGTCAGAAGTTTACATACACTCAATTAGTATTTGGTAGCATTGCCTTTAAATTGTTTAACTTGAGTCAAACGTTTTGGGTAGCCTTCCACAAGCTTCCCACAATAAGTTGGGTAAATTTTGGCCCATTCCTCCTGACAGAGCTGGTGTAAATGAATCAGGTTTTCTAGGCCTCCTTGCTCGCACACAGTTTTTCAGTTCTGCCCACACATTTTCTACAGGATTGAGGTCAGGGCTTTGTGATAGCCACTCCAATACCTTGACTTTGTTGTCCTTAAGCCATTTTGCCACAACTTTGGAAGTATGCTTGGGGTCATTGTCCATTTGGAAGTCCCATTTGCGATCAAGCTTTAACTTCCTGACTGATGTCTTGAGATGTTGCTTCAATATATCCACATAGTTGTCCTACCTCATGATGCCGTCTATTTTGTGAAGTTCACCAGTCCCTCCTGCAGCAAAGCATCCCCACAACATGAAGCTGCCACCCCCGTGCTTCACGGTTGGGATGGTGTTCTTCGGCTTGCAAGCCTCCCCCTTTTTCCTCCAAACATAGCAATGGTCATTATGGCAAACAGTTCTATTTTTGTTTCATCAGAACAGAGGACATTTCTCCAAAAAGTACGATCTTTATCCCCATGTGCAGTTGCAAACCGTAGTCTGGCTTTTTTATGGCGGTTTGGAGCAGTGGCTTCTTCCGTGCTGAGCGGCCTTTCAGGTTATGTCGATATAGGACTCGTTTTACTGTGGATATAGATCATTTTGTACCCGTTTCCTCCAGCATCTTCACAAGGTCCTTTGCTGTTGTTCTGGGATTGATTTGCACTTTTCACACCAAAGTACGTTCATCTCTAGGAGACAGAACGCGTCTCCTTCCTGATCGGTATGACGGCTGCATGGTCCCATGGTGTTTATACTTGCGTACTATTGTTTGTACAGATGAACATGGTACCTTCAGGTATTTGGAAATTGCTCCTAAGGATGAACCAGACTTGTGGAGGTCTACAATTTATTTTGTGAGGTCTTTGCTGATTTCCTTTGATTTTCCCATGATGTCAAGCAAAGAGGCACTGAGTTTGAAGGTAGGTGTCACGTTCCTGACCTGTTTTCTGTTGTTTTTGTATGTGTTTAGTTGGTCAGGGCGTGAGTTGGGGTGGGCATTCTATGTTTTGTGTTTCTATGTTTAGGTCATTGGTAATTAGCCTTATATGGTTCTCAATCAGGGACAGGTGTTTGACGTTTCCTCTGATTGAGAACCATATAAAGGTAGGCTGTTCACACTGTTTGTTTGTGGGTGATTGTCTTCTGTGTCTGTGCACCACACGGGACTGTTTCGTTTGTTCGTTCGTTTGTGTCGTCTGTACCTGTTCATGCGTTCTTCGTGTATATGTAAGTTCGTTTGTTCAGGTCTGTTGACTTCGTTTATTATTTTGTAAATTCTCAAGTGTGTTTAGTTTTCGTCTTGTTTAATAAATATCATGTCATATCACAACGCTGCGCTTTGGTCCAATCCCTACTCCTCCTCGACAGCCGTTACAGTAGGCCTTGAAATACATCCACAGGTACACCTCCAATTGACTCAATTTCAGTCAATTAGCCTACCTGAAGCTTCTAAAGCGATGACATAATTTTCTGGAACTTTTCAAGATGTTTAAAGGCACAGTCAACTTAGTGTATGAAAACTTCTGACCCACTGGAATTGTGATACAGTGAATTATAAGTGAAATAATCTGTCTGTAAACAATTGTTGGAAAAAGGACTTGTGTCATACACAAAGTAGATGCCCTAACCGACTTGCCAAAATTATAGTTTGTTAACAAGAAATTTGTGGAGTGGTTGAAAAACGAGTTTTAATGATTCCAACCTAAGTGTATGTAAACTTCCGACTTCAACTGTAGCTTACATTTATATATGATAATGTGTTTCTTTATTATGCATGGGAATAGTTTGGAACAGATTTCCAAAATTAAAATAACTTGGGAGCTGATTTCCTGGTGTTTTTTCAGTAGGTTTTGTCCAACAATTAATATTATTTCTAAAAATGATATAGTACCAGTCAAAAGTTTTAGAACGCCTACTCATTCCAGTGTTTTTCTTCATTTTTTCTATTTTCTAAATTGTAGAATAATGTTGAAGACATAAAAATTATGAAATAACACATATGGAATCATGTAGTAACCAAAAAAGTGTTAAACAAATCAAAATATATTTTATATTTGAGATTCTTCAGTGTAGCCACCCTTTGCCTTGATGACAGCATTGCACACTTTTGGCATTCTCTCAACCAGCTTCATGAGGTAGTCACCTGGAATGCATTTAAATTAACATGTGTGCCATCTTAAAAGTTAATTTGTGGAATTTATTTCCTTAATGCATTTGAGCCAATCAGTTGTGTTGTGACAAGGTAGGGGGGTATAGAGAAGATAGCCCTATTTGGTAAAAGACCAAGTACATATTATGGCAAGAACAGCTCAAATAAGCAAAGAGAAATGACAGTCCATCATTACTTTAAGACATGAAGGTCAGTCAATACAGAAAATGTGCAGTTGCAAAAACCATCAAGCGCTATGATGAAACTGTCTCTCATGAGGACCACCACAGGAATGGAAGACACAGTTACCTCTGCTGCAGAGGATAAGTTCATTAGAGTTACCAGCCTCAGAAATTGCAGCCCAAATAAATGCTTCACAGAGTACAAGTAAGACGCATCTCAACATCAACTGTTCAGAGGAGACTGTGTGAATCAGGCCTTCATGGTCGAATTTCTACAAAGAAACCACTACTAAAGGACAGCAATAATGATAAGAGACTTGCTTGGGCCAAGAAACACGAGCAATGGACATTAGACTGGTGGAAATCTGGCGCTGGAGAGGAAGGCTGATGTTTTACCGATTGTGTTTTTTTTGTTTGTTTATTTGCGTTGTTTGTGACTTATTGTTTTACTTATTTTGTACATAATGTTGCCACTACCGTCTCTTTTGACCGACAATAACTCACCACGGACTGGCAGAATCCTTTTTTTCCTTTAACGAGTCTAACGAACCCGATGCGAACTATATACTGCTTTCTCGGAATCAGGCCCAGATCCCCGGTATTTGCGTGAAGAGAAGGCAGAGAAAATGGAGCCAAAGTGCGGGCTGCCTTCTGAGAATTCGTAGGTGATCAAATAAACCTCCACTTACTTCCATTCTGTTTGCAAACGTGCATTCTTTGGAGAATAAAATAGATGACCTATTCGGAAGATTAAACTACCAACGGGACATTCAAAACTGTGATATCTTATGTTTCATGAAATCGTGACTGAACGACGACACTATCAACATACAGCTGGCTGGTTATACGCTGTACCGGCAGGATAGAACAGCGGCGTCTGGCAAGACAAGGGGCGGCGAACAATCTATTTTTGTAAACAACAGCTGGTGCACAATATCTAAGGAAGTCTCAAGCTATTGCTCGCCTGAGGTAGAGTATCTCATGATAAGCTGTAGACCACACTATCTACCTAGAGAGTTTTCATCTGTATTTTTCAAAGCTTTTTACATACCACCACAGACTGAGGCTGGCACTAAGACAGCAATGAATGAGCTGTATTCCACCATAAGTAAACAAGAAAACGCTCACCCAGAGGCGGCGCTCCTAGTAACCGGAGACTTTAAACTTAAATCCGTTTTACCAAATTTCTATCAGCATGTTAAATGTACAACCAGAGGGAAATCAACTATGGACCACCTTTACTCCACACACAGAGACGCATACAAAGCTCTCCCATGCCCTTCATTTGGCAAATCTGACAATAATTGTATCCTCCTGATTCCTGCTTACAAGCAAAAATTAAAGCAGGAAGCACCAGTGACTAGATCAATAAAAAAGTTGTCAGATAAAGCAGATGCTAAGCTACAGGACTGTTTTGCTAGCACAGACTGGAATATGTTCCAGTCCTCCGATAGCATTGGAGTACACCACATCAGTCACTGACTTCATCAATAGCATCGTCCCCACAGAGACCGTACGTACATACCCCAACCAGAAGCCATGGATTACAGGCAACATCCGTACTGAGATAAAGGCTAGAGCTGCCACTTTCAAGGAGCAGGACTCTAACCCGGAAGCTTATAAGAAATCCTGCTATGCCCTCCGACGAACCATCAAACAGGCAAAGCGTAAATACAGGACTAAGATCGAATTGTACTAAACCGGTTCTGACACTCGTCAGATGTGGCAGGGCTTGCAAACCATTACAGACTACAAAGGGATGCACAGCCGAGAGCTGCCCAGTGACATGAGCCTACTAGACGAGCTAAACTACTTCTATGCTCGCTTCGAGGCAAATAACACATAAACATGCTTGAGAGCACTAGCTGTTCCGGAAAACTGTGTGATCACGCACTCCGCAGCCGATGTGAGTAAGATCTTTCAACAGGTCAACATTCACAAGGCCACGGGGCCAGACGAATTACCAGGACGTGTACTCCGAGCATGCTCTGACCACCTGGCAGGTGTCTTCACTGACATTTTCAACCTCTAACTGTCTGATTCTGTAATACCAACATGTTTTAAGCAGACCACTATATGACTACCGACCCGTAGCACTCACGTCTGTAGCCATGAAGTGCTTTGAAAGGCTGGTCATGGCTCACATCAACACCATTATCCCAGAAACCCTAGACCCACTCCAATTTGCATACCGCCCAAACAGATTCACAGATGATGCAATCTCTTTTGCACTCCACACTGCCCTTTCCTACCTGGACAAAACGAACACCTATGTGAGAATTCTATTGATTGACTACAGCTCAGCGTTCAACACCATAGTGCCCTCAAAGCTCATCAATAAGCCACGGACTCTGGGACTAAACACCTCCCTTTGCAACTGGATCCTGGACTTCCTGATGAGCCATCCCCAGGTGGTAAGGGTAGGTAACAACAGATCTGCCACGCTGATCCTCAACACAGGGGCTCCTCAGGGGTGCGTGCTCAGTCCCCTCCTGTACTCCCTGTTCACTCATGACTGCACGATCAGGCACAACTCCAACCCCATCATTAAGTTTGCAGATGACACAACAGTGGTAGGCCTGATCAACGACAATGACGAGACAGCCTATAGGGAGGAGGTCAGAGACCTGGCTGTGTGGTGCCAGGACAACAACCTCTCCCTCAACGTGATCAAGACAAAGGAGATGATTGTGGACAACAGGAAAAAGAGGACCGAGCACGCCCTCATTCTCATCGACGGGGCTGCAGTGGAGCAGGTTGAGAGCTTCAAGTTCCTTGGTGTCCACATCACCAACAAACTAACATGGTCCAAGCACACCAAGACAGTCGTAAAGAGGGCACAACAAAACCTATTCCTCCTTAGGAGACTGAAAAGATTTGACATGGGTCCTCAGATCCTCAATAGGTTCTGCAGCTGCACCACTGTGAGCATCATGACTGGTTGCATCACTGCCTGGTTTGGCAACTGCTTCGCCTCTGACCGCAAGGCACTACAGAGGGTAGTGCGAATGGCCCAAGCTTCCTGCCATCCAGGACCTCTATACCAGGCGGTGTCAGAGGAAGGCCCTCCAGCCACCCTAGTCATTGACAAGCGGTACCGGAGTGCCAAGTCTAGGTCATAGAGGCTTCTAAACAGCTTCTACCCCCAAGCCATAAGACTCCTGAACATCTAATCAAATGGCCCCCCAGACTATTTGCATTGCCCCCCCCCCCCCCCCAGTTACACCGCTTCTACTCTCAGTTGGTATCATCAATGCATAGTCACTTTAATAATTATACCTACATGTACATATTACCTCAACTCAGCGGTGCCCCCACACATTGACTCTGTACCGGTACCCCGCTGTATATAGTCTTGTTTGTGTTAATTTACTGCTGCTCTTTAATTACTTGTTACTTTTATTTCTTATTCTTACCTGTATTTTTTAAACTGCATTGTTAGTTATGGGCTCGTAAGTAAGCATTTCACTGTCAGGTCTACACCTGTTGTATTCTGCACATTGACTAATGAAATTCGATTTGGAGATTTTTGGTCCCAACCGCCGTGTCTTTGTGAGACGCAGAGTAAGTGAACGGATGATCTCTGCATGTATGGTTCCCACCATGAAGCATGGAGGAGGAGGTGTGATGGTGTGGGGGTGCTTTGCTGGTGACACTGTCAGTGATTTATAAAAAATTCAAGGCACGCTTAACCAGCATGGCTACCACAGCATTCTGCAGCGATCCCATCTGGTTTGTGCTTAGTGGGACTATCATTTGTTTTTAGACAGGACAATGACACAACACACCTCCAGGCTGTGTAAGGGCTATTTGACCAAGAAGGAGAGTGATGGAGTGCTGCATCAGATGACCTGGCCTCCACAATCACCCGACCTCAACCAAATTGAGATGGTTTGGGATGAATTGGACTGCAGAGTGAAGGAAAAGCAACCAATAAGTGTTCAGAATATGTGGGAACTCCTTCAAGATTGTTGGAAAAGCATCCCTCATGCTGGTTGAGAAAATGCCAAGAGTGTGCAAAGCTGTCATCAAGGCAAAGGGTGGCTACTTTGAAGAATCTCAAATATGAAATATATTTTGATTTGTTTAACACTGTTTTGGTAACTACATGATTCCATCTGTATTTTTTCATAGTTTTGATGTATTCACTATTATTCTACTAAGTGGAAAATAGTAGAAATGAAGAAAAACCCTTGAATGAGTAGGTGTGTCCAAACCTTTGAGTGGTACTGCACATATACATTATTTATTTTGCTCAGAAACTTAAACCACCCGCGGTCCGCCAGTTAAGGAACCCTGGTCTATAGTATCAGGATCAAAACAACAGATGTTCTAACACTGTCATATGGGGCATCAGGCTTAACACACACAAGTCCAGTGAACATTACATTTAACCCGGCTTGCCACCCATTATGTGTCTAAATACAGCATCTGCAGTGGGGGCCTTCAGCAGAGGGCCTGTAATGATAGGGGGAGCCACATCCACACATATGTCTCCTTTATTACTCGACAACCATTAAAAAATAGGAGGCGGGAAGCGTTTACATGTGTTCCTCCTTGTCGGGTTCTCTGCCACCTGGATATTGAAGCCTGCTAATTGTCCTTTTAATACTAATGTATTATTCCCCCCGCTGATTCACAGACAGGCAGTTACCGTATGTTCCCTTTCCTCTCTGCAGTCAGACAGTCACCGTATGTTCCCTTTCCTCTTTGTAGTCAGACAGTCACCGTATGTTCCCTTTCCTCTTTGTAGTCAGACAGTCACCGTATGTTCCCTTTCCTCTCTGCAGTCAGACCGTATGTTCCCTTTCCTCTCTGCAGTCAGACAGTCACCGTATGTTCTCTTTCCTCTTTGCAGTCAGACAGTCACCGTATATTCCCTTTCCTCTCTGCAGTCAGACAGTCACCGTATGTTCCCTTTCCTCTTTGTAGTCAGACAGTCACCGTATGTTCCCTTTCCTCTCTGCAGTCAGACCGAATGTTCCCTTTCCTCTCTGCAGTCAGACCGTATGTTCCCTTTCCTCTCTGCAGTCAGACCGTATGTTCCCTTTCCTCTCTGCAGTCAGACCGTATGTTCCCTTTCCTCTCTGCAGTCAGACCGTATGTTCCCTTTCCTCTCTGCAGTCAGACCGTATGTTCCCTTTCCTCTCTGCAGTCAGACCGTATGTTCCCTTTCCTCTCTGCAGTCAGACCGTATGTTCCCTTTCCTCTTTGTAGTCAGGCAGTCAGACCGTATGTTCCCTTTCCTCTTTGTAGTCAGACAGTCACCGTATGGTCCCTTTCCTCTTTGCAGTCAGACAGTCACCGTATGTTCCCTTTCCTCTCTTCAGCACACCACCATAGGTTAACTGGAGATGTTATGCAGGCAGGCAAAACAATCTTGCAGCATTTATAGGCTCGTCACTAATCTTGTAGCAATAATAGGCATTTATATGCATTTTGAACACAGTCCTCTGTGAATGCACACTGCAATTAGTGCATTCTTTGGATTAGTGCATTCTTTGGATTAGTGCATTCTTTGGATTAGTGCATTCTTTGGGTTTTGTTCATATGCAAAGTCAGTGCTTGCTTACACTGCAGCCCGGAGTGAATATTGGGTTCCATTTTGCTATTGCGACATTGTTGGCAGTAAATGGGCCTACACATTGTGTCCCAGACCTGGCTTCAACTAACAAATACTATTTGCATGGTCTGTGAAGTCACACCCATATTAACATCCCAGCTGGATTTAGCTGGGTGAAGTCAAAGTGGGGAGAGGAGAAGGTAGTTAGAAGTTCAGGCCTTTGGCAGTGGGGAGAGAAGGTAGTTAGATAGTGGAGCAGAGGTTGGTGTTGATGGGTTTGTGCCTCATTTTTCTGCTGATTGGGTAATCTAGGTCAGGGGAACGTCTAAAGCCAAACCACTGCTCTAAGTCCCATCATCCAGGACAGATGAATTAAAAGTGTCACGACTTCCACCGAAGTCGGTCCCTCTCCTTGTTCGGGCGGCGTTCGGCGGTCGAAGTCACCGACCTTCTAGCCATCGCTGATCCTCTTTTCATTTTCCATTGGTTTTGTCTGGTCTTCCTTAACACCTTGTTTCAATCCCATCAATTACATGTTGTGTATTTAACCCTCTGTTCCCCCTCATGTCCTTGTCGGTGATTGTTTATTGTAAGTGTTTGTGCACGTCTGTCCTGGTGTGCGTTGGGTTATGTACCATTTTATTGTTTTGTTAATAAACTGCGCCGTTGGAAACAGTTATTTCTCTCCTGCGTCTGACTTCTCTGCCGCCAGTTCACACCCCTTACAAAAAGACACAGTGCAGCTGCTCAGGAACAGTCACAGTAACTACTGGCCAGTTACTGTACCAATTGACTTCATTTATTTTGTCAAACACCCCTTGACGAATGTCATACATTAAATCTAAACTGTGTGATACCTCTTGTGTTTGTGTTATAGGGGACATAGCAGCCTCGCACCGGGGAACACCTCTGTATGGACAGCCATCTTGGTGGGGGGATGGGGATGCAGACGATGAGAACTCCTTCAAGCAGGAGACCAAGACGTATGGGAAGAAGCATGACAGCTCTGGGGCAGGTAAGAACCAACTTGACCTCATCATATCTCAAGTATGAAATGATATGTTTCAAATGTTGGCAAGATGATCAGATGCATGCACACATGTTTCAGTACATTAGATGAGCTACTCTAGGACATGATTAAATGTACAGTGCATTAGATGAGCTACTCTAGGACATGATTAAATGTACAGTACATTACATGAGCTTGTCACGTTCCTGACCTGTTTTCTGTTAATTTTGTATGTGTTTAGTTGGTCAGGGCGTGAGTTGGGGTGGGCATTCTATGTTTTGTGTTTCTATGTTTAGGTCATGTGTAATTAGCCTTATATGGTTCTCAATCAGGGACAGGTGTTTGACGTTTCCTCTGATTGAGAACCATATAAAGGTAGGCTGTTCACACTGTTTGTTTGTGGGTGGTTGTCTCCTGTGTCCGTATATGTTACCACACGGGACTGTATCGTTTGTTTGTAGTCTGTTCCTGTTCGTGAGTTCTTCGTGTATTTATGTAAGTTCCATGTTCAGGTCTGTCTACGTCGTTTTGTTATTTTGTAGTTTGTTGAAGTGTTTTCGGTTTTTCGTCTTTACTTTAATAAACTTCGTTATGTCAAATTATCACGCTGCGCTTTGGTCCAATCCCTACTCCTCCTCTTCTTCCGAAGAGGAGGAGGACAGCCGTTACAGAGCTACTCTAGGACATTATTACATGTACAGTGCATTAGATGAGCTACTCTAGAACATGATTAATTAAATGTACAGTGCATTAGATGAGCTACTCTAGAACATGATTCATTAAATGTACAGTGCATTAGATGAGCTACTCTAGGACATGATTCATTAAATGTACAGTACATTACATGAGCTACTCTAGGACATGATTCATTAAATGTACAGTGCATTAGATGAGCTACTCTAGAACATGATTAATTAAATGTACAGTACATTAGATGAGCTACTCTAGGACACGATTAAATGTACAGTACATTAGATGAGCTACTCTAGGACATGATTAAATGTACAGTGCATTAGATGAGCTACTCTAGAACATGATTAATTAAATGTACAGTACATTACATGAGCTACTCTAGGACATGATTAATTAAATTTACAGTACATTAGATGAGCTACTCTAGGACATGATTAAATGTACAGTACATTAGATGAGCTACTCTAGGACATGATTAAATGTACAGTACATTAGATGAGCTACTCTAGGACATGATTAAATGTACAGTGCATTAGATGAGCTACTCTAGGACATGATTAAATGTACAGTGCATTAGATGAGCTACTCTAGGATATGATTAAATGTACAGTACATTAGATGAGCTACTCTAGGACATGATCAAATATTAATTGGCACTCTTTCATGAACACAAATGACAATTAAATGACATTCTTGATGGCTCGAGGTCAAATCAACATGAACTATCTTTTTCCGTGGGATCTCTTTTTCTGAACTGGCTGGTGTTCCTGGTTGATTATTGGCCTCTATGTAATGTGTGTTCTGAAGTAATGCTGGTGTTCTAACAGAACTATATGCCAACTTGGAACATAAAGAATACTTTCTGTAAGTAGTGAGATGGTGGCTTCATGTTAATTCCCCGGCTCATCCGGTCTTTGTGTATGGAGGGTAATGGCCATGTGACTCAGTACACCGTGTGGATATGCATGGTGTGTGTTTGTGTTGGTCCAGAGGATCCCATTAAGTTGTGCTGGGCAGGAGTAACAGGATTAAAGATTAGGCCAGGCTTGGTGGCTGTAGGACACCCAATAGGTGCTGGGGTGGAGTGGGGGAAGGCCGTCCAGACGTCTTCACAACTGTCTTGGTGTGTGTGCATCATGATAGTTCGTTAGTGATGTGGAGACCAAGGAACATGAAACTCTCCACCCTCTTCACTACAGCCCCGTCAATGTTAATGGGGGTCTGTTCGGCCCTCCTTTTCCTGTAGTCCATGATCAGCTCCTTTGTCTTGCTCACATTGAGGTAGAGGTTGTTGTCATGGCACCACACTGCCAGGTCTCTAACCTCCTCCCTATAGTCTGTCTCACTGTTGTCGGTGATCAGGCCTACCACTGTTGTGTCATCAGCAAACTTAATGATGGTGATAGAGTCGTGTTTGGCCACGCAGTCGTGGGTGAACAGGGAGTACAGGAGGGGACTAAGCATGCACCCGTGAGGGGCCCCAGTATTGAGGATAAGCATGGCAGATGTGTTGTTGCCTACCCATACCACCTGGGGGTGGCCCGTCAGGAAGTCCAGGATCCAGTTGCAGATGGAGGTGTTTAGTCCCAGAGTCCTTAGCTTAGTGATGAGCTTCGTGGGCACTATGGTGTTGAACGCTGAGCTGTAGTCAGTGAACAGCATTCTCACATTGGTGTTCCTTTTGTCCAGGTGGGAAAGGACAGTGTGGAGTGCGATTGAGATTGCGTCATCTGTTGGGGAGGTATGCAAATTGGAGTGGGTCTAGGGTTTCTGGGATGATGGTGTTGATGTGAGCCATGACCAGCCTTTCAAAGCACTTCATGGCTACTGACATGAGTAGTACAGCGTTGTAGTCATTTAGGCGGGTTACCTTCGTTTTCTTGGGCACAGGGACTATGGTGGTCTGCTTGGAACATGTAGGTATTACAGACTCGGTCAGGGAGAGGTTGAACATGTCAGTGAAGAGGTTGATTAATAAGGGTAAAACAGTTAAAAGTCCTACCAGACTACTTAGGTTTATACTGTTATGTGGTTACTGTCATAAATATGTATTAATATGGGTGTTAGTAATGCTCTGTTATAAATATGTATTAACATGGTTGTTGTTAGTAATGCTCTGTCATGAATATGTATTAATATGGGTGTTAGTAATGCTCTGTCATAAATATGTATTAATATGGGTGTTGTTAGTAATGTTCTGTCATGAATATGTATTAATATGGGTGTTGTTAGTAATGTTCTGTCATGAATATGTATTAACATGGGTGATGTTAGTTATTCTGTGTGTGTGTCTCATGCACTCTAATGCAGTGGTTCCCAACCAGGGGTACTAGGACCCATGGGGATACTTGAGAAGACTCATGAGACCATAGACCTACTGGTAAAATGCACATGAGGGGGTACTTCAGGGGTACACCGGACAGAGCAGAATTCAGTTGGTTGTATAGTAACCGAAAAAGGTTGGGAACCACTGCTCTAATGTACAGTGTTCCTGTTAAATGAATGACCACCGTGACCCTCAGTGGTTTAGAATTGAGTCACATGATTCATCATGAAATCTTTAGAGGAAGAGTGGTAGTATTTATTTAAAAAAAGGGAGGTTCTAAGCTTAGGTTGTGGTGGTCTTGTTTGTGGAAGCAGTGGGTATTTGTTTGATGCTTGGATAGGATGAAACCTGAAAGCCTTATTTACCACCAGACCTGTTGGTGACTATAATGTAGGACCTGATGCAAGGGGTATCAGTTTGAATATAGTTCTCTAAATGGACAACGTTATGTCCCATTTCACTCCATTTTTTACTTTGTTGAAAGCCACAGTTATTTGCAGTCATGCTTTCAGGAGCATATCTGTTTTCAAAGAGATACAAACATTACTTACTTTCAAGTTGAATTGAAAGATATAACTTTCGAGAAAGATTTGGCCTTATAGGGGGATCCTAAATCCCATTAGGTATTGTACTTTGAATATTTGACTTTGATATTGTTCCCTTACTCCATAAGGGAGGAAATGTACAAAACGAACCTGTATTTTCCAAGAACAACTCAGCTGCTCACTTTGTCATACGTATAAACTAGATGGTCTACATATGCCATAATGCCTTGCCACATAATCAAATGAAGTTACACAATCATTATTAAGTAAGTGACATTATTAAGTAAGTGACACTACATGGCTTTGTGCCTGTCTGCCTGGGCCCCAGCACAGCCTGACCTGTTTTCCCACCAATGCTCCTTATAGGACACATCACTGCACTCTATACTCCTCTGTAAACTGGTCATCTCTGTATACTCGTGCCAAGTCACACTGGTTGATGCTTATTTATAAAACACTCTTAGGCCTCACTCCCCCCTCCCCACTATCTGAGATACCTACTGCAGCCCTCATCCTCCACATAAAACACCCATTCCTTCCAGTCACATTCTGTTAAAGGTCCCCAAAGTACACACATTCCTGGGTCGCTCGTCTTTTCAGTTCGCTTCAGCTAGAGACTGGAACGAGCTGCAACAAACTCTCAAACTGGACCGTTTTATCTCCATCTCTTCTTACTGACAGTTGTGGCTGCTTTGCTTGATATATTGTTGTCTCTACCTTCTTGCGTTTGTGCTATTGTCTGTGCCCAATAATGTTTGTACCATGTTTTGTGCTGCTACCATGTTGTGCTGCTGACATGTTGTGTTGCTACCATGTTGTTGTCATGTTGTGTTGCTACCATGCTGTGTTGTTGTCTTAGGTCTCTCTTTATGTGGTGTCTCTCTTGTCGCGATGTGTGTTTTGTCCTGTATTTTTTATTTTAATCCCTGCCCCTGTCCCTGCAGGAGGCCTTTTGCCTTTTGGTAGGTCGTCATTGTAAATAAGAATTTGTTGTTTAACTGACTTGCCCAGTTAAATAAAGGTTACATGAATAAATAGAGGGCTGTGTTCTGCCAGGGCCTCAGACACTGATTCAGACTAATGGTGAGACTCAGAACAGACACAGCTCAGCGGCCCATTTGGGGCCCGTGACCTCTGACCTCTAGATACTGATCCCCAGTGTTCTCCTCTCTGTGAACCTACAGACGGCAGAGAGCCTAAGAGGAGTGAGAGGCCTATGGAGGATGGTCTGGGTCCTGAGCCCAGCTACTTTGAGATCCCCACCAAGGAGACTCAGATGGCTGAGGACAGCATTCATGAGATCCCTACCAAAGACACTGAGTGGGCTGCTGCTACCACCGCCAGCAGCGCTCAGGGCCACGCCTCACCTCACGCCTTCACCATCGAGTTTGATGACACCTCCCCTGGCAAGGTCAGGATTAAGGACCATGTGTCCAAACTGACTCCGGACCACCGGCCCCGGCCTAAGAAGACCCCCCAGCCGGGGAGCAAGGATCTCAGCACCCTACAGGCCGCCATGATGGCCTCTGAGAGCAAGGTGGCCGATTGGCTGGCCCACAATGACCCCCCCACGGTGCGCACTGATTCCACAGAGGACGACAGCAAGAGCATCAAGAGTGATGTTCCCGTCCACTTCCACAGGCTCAAAGGTGAGGGCCATATCCTGCCTGTCAATGTCCTCAGGCTGGTCATTGTAAATATAATTTGTTCTTAACTGACTTGCCTAGTTAAATAAAGGTAATATATATATATATTTAAATATGGCCCATACCTGTCATTGTTCTCAGGCTTTTTATGTAATCTACTGTATGCTGTGTGTATTGGAGCAGGAGATCCTTGCTTAGCATTGGTTCAGATCTTTCCCACATTAAAGAATTACTTCCACTTTTCTAATGCCTGTAGCTACAGTCTCACTCCAAGCTGCTGTACAGCAGGCAGTCAGACAGGAGAGAGGGCAGGAAATGCCATGGTGTGTTTACTCCTCCTGTAGACAGTCAGACAGGAGAGAGGGCAGGAAATGCCATGGTGTGTTTACTCCTCCTGTAGGCAGTCAGACAGGAGAGAGGGCAGGAAATGCCATGGCGTGTTTACTCCTCCTGTAGACAGTCAGACAGGAGAGAGGGCAGGAAATGCCATGGCGTGTTTACTCCTCCTGTAGACAGTCAGACAGGAGAGAAGGCAGGAAATGCCATGGTGTGTTTACTCCTCCTGTAGACAGTCAGACAGGAGAGAGGGCAGGAAATGCCATGGCGTGTTTACTCCTCCTGTAGACAGTCAGACAGGAGAGAGGGCAGGAAATGCCATGGCGTGTTTACTCCTCCTGTAGGCAGTCAGACAGGAGAGAGGGCAGGAAATGCCATGGTGTGTTTACTCCTCCTGTAGGCAGTCAGACAGGAGAGAAGGCAGGAAATGCCATGGTGTGTTTACTCCTCCTGTAGGCAGTCAGACAGGAGAGAGGGCAGGAAATGCCATGGTGTGTTTACTCCTCCTGTAGACAGTCAGACAGGAGAGAGGGCAGGAAATGCCATGGTGTGTTTACTCCTCCTGTAGACAGTCAGACAGGAGAGAAGGCAGGAAATGCCATGGCGTGTTTACTCCTCCTGTAGACAGTCAGACAGGAGAGAGGGCAGGAAATGCCATGGTGTGTTTACTCCTCCTGTAGGCAGTCAGACAGGAGAGAGGGCAGGAAATGCCATGGCGTGTTTACTCCTCCTGTAGGCAGTCAGACAGGAGAGAAGGCAGGAAATGCCATGGCGTGTTTACTCCTCCTGTAGACAGTCAGACAGGAGAGAGGGCAGGAAATGCCATGGTGTGTTTACTCCTCCTGTAGACAGTCAGACAGGAGAGAAGGCAGGAAATGCCATGGCGTGTTTACTCCTCCTGTAGACAGTCAGACAGGAGAGAGGGCAGGAAATGCCATGGCGTGTTTACTCCTCCTGTAGACAGTCAGACAGGAGAGAAGGCAGGAAATGCCATGGCGTGTTTACTCCTCCTGTAGACAGTCAGACAGGAGAGAAGGCAGGAAATGCCATGGTGTGTTTACTCCTCCTGTAGACAGTCAGACAGGAGAGAAGGCAGGAAATGCCATGGTGTGTTTACTCCTCCTGTAGACAGTCAGACAGGAGAGAGGGCAGGAAATGCCATGGTGTGTTTACTCCTCCTGTAGACAGTCAGACAGGAGAGAGGGCAGGAAATGCCATGGCGTGTTTACTCCTCCTGTAGACAGTCAGACAGGAGAGAGGGCAGGAAATGCCATGGCGTGTTTACTCCTCCTGTAGGCAGTCAGACAGGAGAGAAGGCAGGAAATGCCATGGCGTGTTTACTCCTCCTGTAGGCAGTCAGACAGGAGAGAGGGCAGGAAATGCCATGGTGTGTTTACTCCTCCTGTAGACAGTCAGACAGGAGAGAGGGCAGGAAATGCCATGGCGTGTTTACTCCTCCTGTAGACAGTCAGACAGGAGAGAGGGCAGGAAATGCCATGGCGTGTTTACTCCTCCTGTAGGCAGTCAGACAGGAGAGAGGGCAGGAAATGCCATGGCGTGTTTACTCCTCCTGTAGGCAGTCAGACAGGAGAGAGGGCAGGAAATGCCATGGTGTGTTTACTCCTCCTGTAGACAGTCAGACAGGAGAGAGGGCAGGAAATGCCATGGTGTGTTTACTCCTCCTGTAGGCAGTCAGACAGGAGAGAGGGCAGGAAATGCCATGGTGTGTTTACTCCTCCTGTAGGCAGTCAGACAGGAGAGAGGGCAGGAAATGCCATGGTGTGTTTACTCCTCCTGTAGACAGTCAGACAGGAGAGAGGGCAGGAAATGCCATGGTGTGTTTACTCCTCCTGTAGGCAGTCAGACAGGAGAGAAGGCAGGAAATGCCATGGCGTGTTTACTCCTCCTGTAGCCTGATCTGACTTTCATCCTGCTAGAAGGCTTTACACGCTACTCATCTGAATGGCTTATCTAGCTGTATGATTCCTCTTCTCAAGGAGACTCTGCGCAGACGAAATTCACTGTGAATTCATATCACCTCCATGATGATATGATGTAACTCTAAAGTTCACTTATATTAAATAGTGTCTGTTTTTGTAATTGTATAAAGGTCCCCACCCTGTAGCAAATAAAGTCCAACCCTCCTTTGTACTGTATATCGGTGACAGAGACACACCTCTATGACTCTCTATGTACAACCTCCCACTCTGATTCTAATGATTCTTCAGTCTTAAATCTCTCAGCCTTCCATTTACAGTAATACGAGAGAGACCAGTCATGGCTCTGTTAATGGCAGTCCGAATTGTCTACTTCCTCAGGATTAGTCCCCAGCACTTCTAAATCCCCCAGCCATCTCCCAGCTCTGACACCCATTGACTGAGCTTAGCATGGATGGCACAGTAGGCAACCTGCCTTTCTGCCTGCTTCCCCCATTCTCCCCGCCTAAGGCACTAATTTTCTGCTGTACACCAAGGAGCCAAGCCGTATCCATCCGATCTCCTTAATTATTCATCCACATAGTGCTTTAGTTGTGCTTTCCCTTTGTTTCATATTTTAATTGGAGCCTGGACACTATCTCTGTCTGCATCTTCATGACCATCTCTGGGCCTTTTGTGGGACGCTGTTTGACAGGACTCAATAGAGTGTGGGCTGGGCATTAGCTACTCTTTGGAGCTGGCTAATTAAATGGCTGCTAATTTCTGGTGTACGATAGCTGTGTCTGGGGGTGGGGTGCAGACAGAGTGGTATAAATGGAGATTTATGAAGCACAAAGCACGTACAAAGGTGAAGTCAGAGGCTGAGCTGCTGAGTGCTACAGTGCATACAATGTTTGGCTGCTGTACTTTGAGGCGTTTCTCCTGTAACTCAATTTTTGGGGTGTATTCTGAAGCTGTACCTTCCAGAGGCTATTGTGGGAGTCTAGCTGTGGGATCGAGGGGAGGAAGAAACAGGGGTCAGTGTTGCGGTTGGAGTTCTCGTGCTGCAGGCGGTCAGGACTGTGAGCTTTGGAGGTGTGCATGTTTGTGTGAGGCATGCTCAGTTGAGCTGTGGTGCTCAGTGCAGTCACCACCCGCAGGGAGAAAGAGCTGTGCGTGTGAGGCATGCTCAGTGGTGCTCAGTGCAGTCATCAGCCCCAGGGACAGAGAGCTGTGTGTGTGCGGTCAATCGTGAGGACTGGAAAGCAAGACGAGCCTGAAGCTGCTGAGTGTTAATATTCATGTTCACAGGTGGGTCTCAGAAATACAATGGATGGAGAGGGGGCTGGTAGGTGCATGGGGAAAGCCTGACGATACTGTGTAGCTTTTACACTGCAGAGTAAGGGTTAACTTTGTTGTTTGTGATGTAAATGAACAGGCTAATATCTGTTACGTTTTGGTGGTTTTAGTCTCTGTTAACCTGTAGAAGGTTAACAATACCATCCCTGTTTATGTCGTGAATGTTGTGTGTTTTAAAACTGTGTGATGGAGATTTGACATTTGTCTGTGTGTTAGTGTTTGCGCTGCTGTGCTGTGTGTACTATGGTTAATTGTTGTTTTGTTGGCTGTCTTCTATATTTTATATTACAGTTAACTTCGTTTTTTTGTCGGCAAATTGTATATAGTATGTATAAGCTGGAAGTAGAAGCTTAAGTATTGTTGTCCATTAGTTTACTACAATTAGGGGAGGGGTGGTAGGGTTAGGGGAAAATAATAAAGAAATATGTATTTTGTTATATACTATATAGTGCATTCGGAAAGTATTCAAATCCTTTGACTTTTTACACATTTTGTTACGTTACAGCCTTATTCTAAAATGAATAAAAAATATATCAATCTACACACAATACCCCATAATGATGAAGCGAAAACAGGTTTTTAGAAATATCTATTAAAAATAAAAACAGAAATACCATATTTACTTAAGTATTCAGACCCCTTGCTCTGAGACTCAAAATTTAGCTCAGGTGCATCCTGTTTCCATTGATCATTGACCAAGCCATGAAGTCGAAGGAATTGTCCATAGAGCTCCGAGACAGGATTGTGTCAAGGCACAGATCTGGGGAAGGGTACCAAAACATTGAAGGTCCCCAAGAACACATTGACCTCCATCATTCTTCAATAGAAGAAGTTTGGAACCACCAAGACTCTTCCAAGAGCTGGCCGGCCAGCCAAACTGAGTAATCGGAGGAGAAGGGCCTTGGTCAGGGAGGTGACCAAGAACCCGATAGTCACTCTGACAGAGCTCCAGAGTTCCTTTGTGGAGATGGTAGAACCTTCCAGAAGAACCATCTATGCAACACTCCACCAATCAGGTCTTTATGGTAGAGTGGCCAGATGGAAGCCACTCCTCAGTAAAAGGCATATGACAGCAAGGTTCTCTGGTCTGATGAAACCAAGATTGAACTCCTTGGCCTGAATGCCAAGCGTTACGTCTGGAGGAAACCAGGCACCATCCCTACGGTGAAGCATGGTGGTGGCAGCATCATGCTGTGGGGATGAACGGAGGGAAAGATGAATGGAGCAAAGTACAGAGGAATCCTGCTCAGGACCTCAGACTGGGGCGAAGGTTCACCTTCCAACAGGACAGCAACCCTAAGCACACAGCCAGGAAGTAGATTTAACTGTGTTGATTGTCTCTGTACTGTGTAGTAGAGTTAACTGTGTTGATTGTCTCTGTACTGTGTAGTAGAGTTAACTGTGTTGATTGTCTCTGTACTGTGTAGTAGAGTTAACTGTGTTGATTGTCTCTGTAATGTGTAGTAGAGTTAACTGTGTTGATTGTCTCTGTACTGTGTAGTAGATTTAACTGTGTTGATTGTCTCTGTACTGTGTAGTAGAGTTAACTGTGTTGATTGTCTCTGTACTGTGTAGTAGAGTTAACTGTGTTTATTGTCTCTGTACTGTGTAGTAGAGTTAACTGTGTTGATTGTCTCTGTACTGTGTAGTATGGTTAACTGTGTTGATTGTCTCTGTACTGTGTAGTAGAGTTAACTGTGTTTGTCGCTGTACTGTGTAGTAGATTTAACTGTTTTGTTTTTGCTTGATGTGTCTGTGTGCTGTGTGTGATGAGGTGGAGTGGAGGAGATGCACTCTGACTCATGTGGGACGGGCGGGGTTGTGGCCGGGGCCAGCCAGCTCTAGACACTCAGAGACATGCAGCGCTGTGAGGCTCCTAACAGATTGTTTGTCTGCTGCTGCATGAAAGGCCTCTGTTTCCAGAGTGGTCTGGTGATATTCTGTCTCTGAACCCACCACTGTCACGTCTGACTGCATGCTACTTCCTGAGCCCCTGCTTTCCCTCCCTCCTCCCTTCCTGCTCCTGCTCCACCCTCCAACCCCCTCCTCTCTCCCCCTCTGCCCACAGGGAGGCAGGGCTAGTAGTACTGTGGCTGTGTGAAGTCTGGAGACATTAGATTCCATCATAGAGGACTATCTGTCCTTTCTTTCTCTAGGTCATGATTAGCAGTTGAAAGGTCAGAGGTTAGATGTTATAGGTTGTGTGTTTCCTGTAAGTGCAGTAACTCAGGTCTGTGCTCTCCTCCTGTCTTGGTTCTCCCAGGCAGCAAGCATGAGGACGGTACCCAGAGTGACTCTGAGAACGGGATTGGCCTGCGCTTCGGCAGCCGGAGGCTGGCTCTGGAGGAGAGGCTGAGGTCGGCACAGGGAGGACAAGGAGGTCAGTGGGGTCGGACTACCGGCAACAGGACTACCTTCATGATCGAATTCTACAACGATGATAACCCCCGCAAGCGACGCTCCTACTCCTTCTCCCAGACTGCACCGCTGCTTGGGGGTGCGGCCAGGGATGCTCTTTGCCCCACCCCCCCCTCCCACTCTAAGGCCCCTTCCACCATGACCACAGACTTCAGTAAGGCCCCGTTATCAGCGGCCCTGATAGCGGGAGCCCCCACTGCCGCCCGAGTTCTGATGAAGCAGAGGTCTGAGGACCACAGCATGGGGAGGAGCTCAGTCAGTACAGGCCACCAGACCACTGAGCCCAGCCCCAGTGAGGAGGGTCTGAGGAACCCTCGGTCCCAGGGGGACAGGGAGCAGGAGGATGACCAGAGCGATAAGGGAACCTACACCATCGAGTTGGAGAACGGCAACCCTGAGGAGGAGGAGGCCAGGCGCATGATAGACAAGGTCAGCTTTCTGATGTATATTCACACTCAGCTCAGGGATATATCATTGTGGGTTGGGTTGCTGTGAAAATCGGAAGCAATACAAATTTCATTTTATTTTTATATTATCTGAATTGCATGTAGGAAAGCTGACTTGGTTTGAAAGTATGAATGACCAAGTTCTCCGTGTCTTGAATTAACGTAATTGAATTAACTTTATTGAACGGGGCATTCAAAGGGCATGCTATTTTTCTATAGTTTTCTGAAATATCCGCCATAAATAGCGTCCACTAAGCATGCTGAGCTTTTGAGCTGTAATGATCTGTCGTCACATTGATTTATTACATTGCTATTTTCCGAATGAAAAGCATTTGACTATGTCCTCTAGTCCTCTGTGACCCATGGGTAAAGGGACATTGGATTTCATTTTGTAATGTATTTCATTTCCAACAATGTGGTCATTACGAGACTATTTAAAATATTTACCTTGTACAATATAGAATCTAAAATTCCTTTCAAACTTTGGTGCACTGAAGTTCTTGATCGGGCACTTTCACTAATACTCTAATTTTCAATAGTATAGAAATAAAGAAATGTCACTGTTAGTATTAGGAAATGGTACATCTCGCCCTGAGATGGAGGTCTATTTCTCTCAAGTCTCTCTGTTCTTATTAGGATTAGCTCATATGAACAGCCATACACATTAAGAGAGTGGGCTATCATACACTCTTAGGGAAAAAAGGTGCTATCTAGAACCTTAAAGGGTTCTTCAGCTGTCCCCATAGGAGAACCCTTTGAAGAACCATTTTTGGTTCCATGTAGAACCCTTTCCACAGAGGGTTCTACATAGAACCAAAAAGGGCTATTGTACAATCAAAGAACTCTTTTGGAACCCATTTTTCTAAGAGTGTAGTGTGTATAACTTGCCTGGCACAATCCAGCGTAACAGCTGCCATCATAAAAAAACACTATTAAAACCACATACGACTCATAAATCCTTTAAAGGAATAATATATTTTTGTATTTTTTTCATTAGTCCACTGCTGATAGTCCCAAAATGTCAGCAATCAAGTTGTCAAGATATATGACTTTCAAAAAGTAAATTATAACTTGCCACATCATCACGCGTGTTTCATCATATGATGCATTTTGTGTCATCATGGTTATGTGGCAAGTTACAATTATCTTTTTGAAAGTCCAATATCTTGAAAACATTTTGGGACTGTACCCCTTTGAAGAACCCTTTTGGGTTACATGTAGAACCCTTTCCACAGAGGGTACTACATAAAACCCAAAAGGGTTCTACCTGGAATCAAAAGATTTTTCTAAGAGTGTAGTGCTCAGTCTGATCACAGCATGCCATGTTACATACCTCTATAGAGCAAATTTAACATTTTGAGGCTCACCATAGAGCTCTCTCCATTATTTGCTCATGTAACAGCTGCCTGCGTGCTTTCTCATGCTGAATGAAAAGATTTCTAGAAGGGAGAGTCTCGGAAGTAGAGGAGAGTTTACTGCTGAGTTTGGGCTTAAGATTACCCCAAATAAAATTGTTTTAAACATGTTGCCCTGATATGTACTTTTTTCACTCATTAAACATGTATATGGGACATAAAGTATGGTATTTGGGGCATGGATGAAGAGGGGAGTGGGTTGGTGGGGGGCATTGGTGGCAGATAGCCTAGTGGTTAGAGCATTGGGCCACTAACCGAAAGGTTGCTAGATTGAATCCCCGAGCTGACAAGGTAAAAGTCTGTTGTTCTGCCCCTGAACAAGGCAGTTGACAACTGTTCCTAGGCCGTCATTTTAAATAAGAGTTTGTTCTTAACTGACTTGCCTAGTTAAATAAAACAATTGGTTGTCAGTTTTATTCAGAGCATAGACTGGGTAGTCTTCTCTGAACTAGAAGTGTGATTATGGTAATTCCTATAATTAGCTGACACACTAATTGGCACACTGCTCTCAGTTTTCTTTACATGGCTGTAATGTGTGTTCTTTCTCGTGCTGTTACCATGGCACTGGCCTTGTGTGGATGTATGGGGCAGTGCTTTAATTGTCTCTGGCCCTCATGTTGGTCCAATATCAGCCACCTTTGTCTATTGAGTAGAATAGACTACAGTGAAAAGTCATGTAGCTCTTTATTACCTTAATACTCAGGTGTTCGGGGTGGAGAACCAGAATCTGTCTGTCTCAGGACCAGTAGAACTACAACAAGGAGGAGGGGGGAAGGAGAAGAAGGACAGGAAGACCACAGAGATGGAAGAAACGGTGAAACCAAGCTGCCTTCCATCCGAGGTAAAACACCACTTCCATAGAGACTGCATAGAGATTGCACCCAATCGCTCACGCTCACTTTTAGTCATCATAGCCTGCCAGGCTACCAACACCTGATAGCATCTATCTCATTCAGTGATGTGATGCTTGAGAAATGTATCCCATCACTAACATTCATTATTATGGCCCTGACATACTTGGGTCGAGTCACTCGCTGTCTCTTTCCCTGACCCTCACACTCCTTCTCAGGGACGGTGCAGCCTCTGAAAACTGTTGTGTTAATATGCCAAAATACAATTTATTTTCCAGTGGAACTCCTATTGTTTTAGTTTTCTGAGGAGAGTGATGCATAAACCACCCACTGCACACACACTGGTTGAATCAACATTGTTTCAATGAAACTGCATTGTTGGTTAAGGGCTTGTAGGTAAGCATTTCACGGTAAGGTCTTCACCTGTTGTATTCGGCACATGTGACAAATACAGTTTAGTTTGATTTGAATAGACGTTGAATTGATGTCTGTGCCCAGTGGGCAGGAATGAGGCAGAGATCACAAAATGTTAACAATGCTAGTGCTGATTTCCTCATGACAGAGCAAAAATATAAACGCAACATGCATTCCAAGATTTTACTGAGTTCCAGTTCATAGAAGGAAATCAGTCAATGTAAATACATTCATTAGGCCCTAATCTATGGATTTCACATGACTGGACAGAGGCGCAGAAATTTTTTAAACATTTTATTTCATCTTTATTTAACCAGGTAGGCCAGTTGAGAACAAGTTCTCATTTACAACTGCGACCTGGCCAAGATAAAGCAAAGCAGTGCGACACAAACAACAACACAGTTACACATGGAATAAACAAACATACAGTCAATAACACAATAGAAAAGTCTATATACAGTGTGTGCAAATGAAGTAAGATTAGGGAGGTAAGGCAATAAATAGGCCGTTGTGGCAAAGGAATTACAATATAGCAATTAAACACTGGGGTGACAGATGTGCAGAATATGAATGTGCAAGTAGAGATACTGGGGTGCAAAGGATCAAGAAAACCAAAAAATAACAATATGGGGATGAGGTAGTTGGGTGGGCTATTTACAGATGGGCTATGTACAGTTGCAGTGATCTGTGAGCTGCTCTGACAGCTGATGCTTAAAGTTAGTGAGGTAGATATGAGTCTCCAGCTTCAGTAATTTTTGCAATTCGTTCCAGTCATTGGCAGCAGAGTGAGCTGAGAAGGCGGCGCTTTACCTAGCAAAGACTTATAGATGACCTGGAGCCAGTGGGTTTGGCGACGAATATGAAGTGAGGGCCAGCCAACGACAGCATACAGGTCGCAGTGGTGGGTAGTATATAGGGCTTTGTTGACAAAACTGATGGCGCTGTGATAGACTGCATCCAGTTTGCTGAGTAGAGTGTTGGAGGCTATTTTGTAAATGACATTGCCAAAGTCAAGGATCGGTAGGATAGTCCGTTTTTGGCAGCATGAGTGAAGGATACTTTATTGCAAAATAGGAAGCCGATTCTAGATTTAATTTTGGATTGGAGATGGTTAATGTGAGTCTGGAAGGAGAGTTTACAGTCTAACCAGACACCTAGGTATTTGTAGTTGTCCACATATTCTAAGTCAGAACTGTCCAGAGTAGTGATGCTAGACGGTCGGGCAGGTGCGGGCAGCGATCGGTTGAAGAGCATGCATTTAGTTTTACTAGCATTTAAGAGCAGTTGGAGGCTACGGAAGGAGCATTGTATGGCATTGAAGCTCGTCTGGAGGTTTGTTAAGTGTCCAAAGAAGGGCCAGAAGTATACAGAATGTTATCGTCTGCGTAGAGGTGGATCAGAGAATCATCAGCAGCAAGAGCGACATCATTAATGTCTACAGAGAAAAGAGTCGGCCCGAGAATTGAACCCTGTGGCACCCCCATAGAAACTGTCAGAGGTCCGGACAACAGGCCCTCCGATTTGACACACTGAACTCTATCTGAGAAGTAGTTGGTGAACCAGGCGAGGCAGTCATTTCAGAAACCAAGGCTGTTGAGTCTGCCGATGAGAATGTGGTGATTGACAGAGTCGAAAGCCTTGGCCAGGGTGATGAATACAGCTGCACAGTATTGTGTTTTTTCAATGGCGGTTATGATATCGTTTAGGACCTTGAGCACGGCTGAGGTGCACCCATGACCATCTCTGAAAACAGATTGCAAAGTGGAGAAGGTACGGTGGGATTCGAAATAGTCGGTGAACTGTTTGTTAACTTGGCTTTCGAAGACCTTTGAAAGGCAGGGTAGGATAGATATAGGTCTGTAACAGTTTGAGTCTAAGGTGTCTCCCCCTTTGAAGAGGGGGATGACCACGGCAGCTTTCCAATCTTGAGGGATCTCAGACGATACAAAATATCAAATCAAAAGAGAGGTTAAACAGGCTAGTAATAGGGGTTGCAACAATTGCGGTGGATATTTATAGAAAGAGGGGGTCCAGATTGTCTAGCCCAGCTAATTTGTAGGGGTTCAGATTTTGCAGCTCTTTCAGAACATCAGCTATCTGGATTTGGGTGAATGAGAAATGGGGGAGGCTTGGGCAAGTTGCTGTGGGGGGTGCAGAGCTGTTGACCGGGGTAGGGGTAGCCAGGTGGAAAGCATGGCCAGCCGTAGAAAAATGCTTACTGAAATTCTCAATTATTGTGGATTTATTTGTGGTGACAGTGTTTCCTAGCCTCAGTGCAGTGGGCAGCTGGGAGGAGGTGTCCCAGAACTTTTTGAGTGTGTGCTACAGGATGCACATTTCTGTTTGAAAACGCTAGCCTTTGCTTTCCTAACTGCTTGTGTATATTATTTCCTAACTTCCCTGAAAATCTGCATATCGCAGGGTCTATTCGATGCTAATGCAGTACGCCACAGGATGTTTTTGTGCTGGTCAAGGGCAGTCAGGTCCCGAGTGAACCAAGGGCTACATCTGTTCCTGGTTCAAAATGTTTTGAATGGGGCATGCTTATTTAAGATGGTGAGGAAAGCACTTCTAAAGAATAACCAGGCATCCTCTACTGACGGAATGAGATCAATATCCTTCCAAGATACCCGGGCCAGGTCGATTAGAAAGGCCTTCTCATAGAAGTGTTTTAGGGAGCGTTTGACAGTGATGAGGGGTGGTCGTTTGACCGCAGACCAATTACGGACGCAGGCAACGAGGCAGTGATTGCTGAGATCTTGATTGAAAACAGCAGAGGTGTATTTGGAGGGGGAGTTAGTTAGGATGATATCTATGATATCTATGAGGGTACCAACATGGTTGGTTAAGGCATATTGAGCAGGGCTAGAAGCTCTACAGTGAAAGAAGACAGTAATCACTAACCAGGACAGTAAAAGATGAGGCATATTGATATTAGAGAGAAGCATGCGTAGCCAACTGATCATATGGATCCAGTGAGTGGTTTGGCTGGCTGGGGACAAGTCGATTCAGACAGTTAGCAGGCCGGGGCTGATAAGCTAGCAGTTAGTAGGCCGGGGCTAACAAGCTAGCAGTTAGCAGACCGGGGCTAGCAAGCTAGCAGTTAGCAGATCGGGTCTAGCAAGTTAGCAGAAGGGCCTTTGGGGGACGTCGCGATGGAGGTATGTCTGTTTTTACCTCTTCGTGCCTCTTCCGGGATGGAAACGCTAGCCAGGAGTAGTCACCCGTGATTGCGGTTAGCTAGTTGCGAAGATCCAGATGAAAATGTTCAGTCTATTTTCTTCTATTTTCTTCACTAGAAAGCTTGTGGCAAATTGGAATGAAAATGGGCATTTGATAGTAAGATTATTACTTAATGACACTTAACGATAAGGAAATCTGCAAAGGAAGCGGTGTTGATAGAGGAAGACGAGCTCTTCAGATACTGTAAGTGAAAGCTATCTCTCAGAAGACGGAGGAGAGAGCATGGGTTGTTTTCCTTGTGACAAGCCTCTGTTTCTCAGAGGACAAAGCAGCAGTGCCAAATACAAAGGCCTGCTCGCTGAAGTGTTTTATGGAGCGTTTGACAGTGAGGAGGGGTGGTCGGGTTGACCGCGGACCCATTACGGATGCAGGCAATGTTGGGGGTTCCGTTTCTCAAGTATAGAAAATAGCAGATCCATACCACATTGATGCTCTGTATGTTGAAATTGAGGCAAAGAAAAAAAAAAGATATCTACACGGGACACAACAAGATAAAGACATCTGACTGCTACGCCATCTTGGATTATTAGCTTTATTACAGACATAAATACTCCTCAGCATTCCTGCAGTCAGCATGCCAATTGAATGCTCTCTCAACTTGAGACATCTGTGCCGTTGTATTGTATGACAGAACTGCACATTTTAGAGTGGCCTTTTATTATCCCCAGCACAAGTTGCACCTGTTTTTTTATATATTTTTAATTTTAATTTTATTAGGATCCCCAAAAGGCTGTTGCAAAAGCAGCAGCTACTTTTCCTGGGGTCCCCACAAAAGATGAAACATAATACAGAATGACATAATACAGAACATCATTAGACAAGAACAGCTCAAGGACAGAACTACATATGTTAATGATCATGCTGTTTAATCAGCTTCTAGATATGCCACACCTGTCAGGTGGATGGATTATCTTGACAGGGGAGAAATGCTAACTAACAGGGATGTAAACAAATTTGTGCACACAATTTGAGAGAAATAAGCTTTTTGTGCATATGGAACTTTTCTGGGACCTTTTTATTTCAGCTCATGAAACATGGGACCAACACTTTACATGTTGCGTTTACATTTTTGTTCAGTATATTTACAGTTGATCCATTTCTCACAGTCGGAACGGAAAATAATCCTGCAGCAGCAGGAAATGTGAATTATTTCATGGATTATAATGAATGGACATTTTTGTAGGCATTGATACATTTTTAGTTGGTGCAAATGAAGTCAGAAATTTTAAAGTGGAAATTACAAACTTTAGAATCCTTTTTAAAACGTGAATAACCTACACAAAATGTCCTGCAACAACAGTGGGATCAAATTAATTACATCTGTACTATAAATATAGGAAAGCAAGAGCTCCAGATTGCATTAAGATTACTCTATTGGAAGGGGAGTAGTGGAGTAGTTGTGTGTCAGCCAGGCACTCCCCGCTTCCTTGTTATTCACAGAGTAGGCCACTCAGTCTGTGACCTAGTTCATAGAGAGATGAGAAATAATGCTCTGTCCCCTCCAGGCAAGTTCCATACAAGTCAAAAAGGGAGGAAGGAGACTGTATATAGTCCACAATAAGCTAGGATGGTCCAAAACAGTCTAGTATAGTCCACAACAGTCTAGTATGGTCTACAATAGTCTAGTGTGGTCTACAATAGTCTAGTGTGGTCTACAATAGTCTAGTATAGTCCACAATAGTCTAGTATAGTCCACAACAATCTAGTATAGTCTACAATATTCTAGGATAGTCTACATCAGTTTAGTATAGTCCACAATAGCCTAGTATAGTCTACAATATTCTAGGATAGTCTACATCAGTTTAGTATATTCCACAATAGCCTAATATAGTCTACAATATTCTAGGATAGTCTACATCAGTTTAGTATAGTCCACAATAGCCTAGTATAGTCTACAATATTCTAGGATAGTCTACATCAGTTTAGTATAGTCCACAATAGCCTAGTATAGTCTACAATATTCTAGTATGGTCTACAATAGTCTAGTATGGTCTACAATAGTCTAGTCTGGTCTACAATAGTCTAGTATAGTCCACAATAGTCTAGTATAGTCCACAACAATCTAGTATAGTCTACAATATTCTAGGATAGTCTACATCAGTTTAGTATAGTCCACAATAGCCTAGTCTAGTCTACAATATTCTAGGATAGTCTACATCAGTTTAGTATAGTCCACAATAGCCTAGTCTAGTCTACAATATTCTAGGATAGTCTACATCAGTTTAGTATAGTCCACAATAGCCTAGTCTAGTCTACAATATTCTAGGATAGTCTACATCAGTTTAGTATAGTCCACAATAGCCTAGTCTAGTCTACAATATTCTAGGATAGTCTACATCAGTTTAGTATAGTCCACAATAGCCTAGTCTAGTCTACAATATTCTAGGATAGTCTACATCAGTTTAGTATAGTCCACAATAGCCTAGTCTAGTCTACAATATTCTAGGATAGTCTACATCAGTTTAGTATAGTCCACAATAGCCTAGTCTAGTCTACAATATTCTAGGATAGTCTACATCAGTTTAGTATAGTCCACAATAGCCTAGTCTAGTCTACAATATTCTAGGAGAGTCTACATCAGTTTAGTATAGTCCACAATAGCCTACTCTAGTCTACAATATTCTAGGATAGTCTACATCAGTTTAGTATAGTCCACAATAGCCTAGTCTAGTCCACAATATTCTAGGATAGTCTACATCAGTTTAGTATAGTCCACAATAGCCTAGTATAGTCTACAATATTCTAGGATAGTCTACATCAGTTTAGTATAGTCCACAATAGCCTAGTATAGTCTACAATATTCTAGTATGGTCTACAATAGTCTAGTATGTTCTACAATAGTCTAGTCTGGTCTACAATAGTCTAGTATAGTCCACAATAGTCTAGTATAGTCCACAATAGCCTAGTATAGTCTACAATATTCTAGGATAGTCTACATCAGTTTAGTATAGTCCACAATAGCCTAGTATAGTCTCCATCAGTTTAGTATAGTCCACAATAGCCTAGTATAGTCTACAATATTCTAGGATAGTCTACATCAGTTTAGTATAGTCCACAATAGCCTAGTATAGTCTACAATATTCTAGGATAGTCTACATCAGTTTAGTATAGTCCACAATAGCCTAGTATAGTCTACAATATTCTAGGATAGTCTACATCAGTTTAGTATAGTCCACAATAGCCTAGTATAGTCTACAATATTCTAGGATAGTCTACATCAGTTTAGTATAGTCCACAATAGCCTAGTCTACAATATTCTAGGATAGTCTACATCAGTTTAGTATAGTCCACAATAGCCTAGTCTACAATATTCTAGGATAGTCTACATCAGTTTAGTATAGTCCACAATAGCCTAGTCTACAATATTCTAGGATAGTCTACATCAGTTTAGTATAGTCCACAATAGCCTAGTCTACAATATTCTAGGATAGTCTACATCAGTTTAGTATAGTCCACAATAGCCTAGTCTACAATATTCTAGGATAGTCTACATCAGTTTAGTATAGTCCACAATAGCCTAGTCTAGTCTACAATATTCTAGGATAGTCTACATCAGTTTAGTATAGTCCACAATAGCCTAGTCTAGTCTACAATATTCTAGGATAGTCTACATCAGTTTAGTATAGTCCACAATAGCCTAGTCTAATCTACAATATTCTAGGATAGTCTACATCGGTTTAGTATAGTCCACAATAGCCTAGTCTAGTCTACAATATTCTAGGATAGTCTACATCAGTTTAGTATAGTCCACAATAGCCTAGTCTAGTCTACAATATTCTAGGATAGTCTACATCAGTTTAGTATAGTCCACAATAGCCTAGTCTAGTCTACAATATTTTAGGATAGTCTACATCAGTTTAGTATAGTCCACAATAGCCTAGTATAGTCTACAATATTCTAGGATAGTCTACATCAGTTTAGTATAGTCCACAATAGCCTAGTATAGTCTACAATATTCTAGTATAGTCTACATCAGTTTAGTATAGTCCACAATAGCCTAGTATAGTCTACAATATTCTAGGATAGTCTACATCAGTTTAGTATAGTCCACAATAGCCTAGTATAGTCTACATCAGTTTAGTATAGTCCACAATAGCCTAGTCTAGTCTACAATATTCTAGGATAGTCTACATCAGTTTAGTATAGTCCACAATAGCCTAGTCTAGTCTACAATATTCTAGGATAGTCTACATCAGTTTAGTATAGTCCACAATAGCCTAGTCTAGTCTACAATATTCTAGGATAGTCTACATCAGTTTAGTATAGTCCACAATAGCCTAGTCTAGTCTACAATATTCTAGGATAGTCTACATCAGTTTAGTATAGTCCACAATAGCCTACTCTAGTCTACAATATTCTAGGATAGTCTACATCAGTTTAGTATAGTCCACAATAGCCTAGTCTAGTCCACAATATTCTAGGATAGTCTACATCAGTTTAGTATAGTCCACAATAGCCTAGTATAGTCTACAATATTCTAGGATAGTCTACATCAGTTTAGTATAGTCCACAATAGCCTAGTATAGTCCACAATAGCCTAGTATAGTCTACAATATTCTAGGATAGTCTACATCAGTTTAGTATAGTCCACAATAGCCTAGTATAGTCTACAATATTCTAGTATGGTCTACAATAGTCTAGTATGTTCTACAATAGTCTAGTCTGGTCTACAATAGTCTAGTATAGTCCACAATAGTCTAGTATAGTCCACAATAGCCTAGTATAGTCTACAATATTCTAGGATAGTCTACATCAGTTTAGTATAGTCCACAATAGCCTAGTATAGTCTCCATCAGTTTAGTATAGTCCACAATAGCCTAGTATAGTCTACAATATTCTAGGATAGTCTACATCAGTTTAGTATAGTCCACAATAGCCTAGTATAGTCTACAATATTCTAGGATAGTCTACATCAGTTTAGTATAGTCCACAATAGCCTAGTATAGTCTACAATATTCTAGGATAGTCTACATCAGTTTAGTATAGTCCACAATAGCCTAGTATAGTCTACAATATTCTATGATAGTCTACATCAGTTTAGTATAGTCCACAATAGCCTAGTCTACAATATTCTAGGATAGTCTACATCAGTTTAGTATAGTCCACAATAGCCTAGTCTACAATATTCTAGGATAGTCTACATCAGTTTAGTATAGTCCACAATAGCCTAGTCTACAATATTCTAGGATAGTCTACATCAGTTTAGTATAGTCCACAATAGCCTAGTCTACAATATTCTAGGAAAGTCTACATCAGTTTAGTATAGTCCACAATAGCCTAGTCTACAATATTCTAGGATAGTCTACATCAGTTTAGTATAGTCCACAATAGCCTAGTCTACAATATTCTAGGATAGTCTACATCAGTTTAGTATAGTCCACAATAGCCTAGTCTAGTCTACAATATTCTAGGATAGTCTACATTAGTTTAGTATAGTCCACAATAGCCTAGTCTAATCTACAATATTCTAGGATAGTCTACATCAGTTTAGTATAGTCCACAATAGCCTAGTCTAGTCTACAATATTCTAGGATAGTCTACATCAGTTTAGTATAGTCCACAATAGCCTAGTCTAGTCTACAATATTCTAGGATAGTCTATATCAGTTTAGTATAGTCCACAATAGCCTAGTCTAGTCTACAATATTCTAGGATAGTCTACATCAGTTTAGTATAGTCCACAATAGCCTAGTATAGTCTACAATATTCTAGGATAGTCTACATCAGTTTAGTATAGTCCACAATAGCCTAGTATAGTCTACATCAGTTTAGTATAGTCCACAATAGCCTAGTATAGTCTACAATATTCTAGGATAGTCTACATCAGTTTAGTATAGTCCACAATAGCCTAGTCTAGTCTACAATATTCTAGGATAGTCTACATCAGTTTTGTATAGTCCACAATAGCCTAGTATAGTCTACAATATTCTAGGATAGTCTACATCAGTTTAGTATAGTCCACAATAGCCTAGTCTACAATATTCTAGGATAGTCTACATCAGTTTAGTATAGTCCACAATAGCCTAGTCTAGTCTACAATATTCTAGGATAGTCTACATCAGTTTAGTATAGTCCACAATAGCCTAGTCTAATCTACAATATTCTAGGATAGTCTACATCAGTTTAGTATAGTCCACAATAGCCTAGTCTACAATATTCTAGGATAGTCTACATCAGTTTAGTATAGTCCACAATAGCCTAGTCTACAATATTCTAGGATAGTCTACATCAGTTTAGTATAGTCCACAATAGCCTAGTCTACAATATTCTAGGAAAGTCTACATCAGTTTAGTATAGTCCACAATAGCCTAGTCTACAATATTCTAGGATAGTCTACATCAGTTTAGTATAGTCCACAATAGCCTAGTCTACAATATTCTAGGATAGTCTACATCAGTTTAGTATAGTCCACAATAGCCTAGTCTAGTCTACAATATTCTAGGATAGTCTACATTAGTTTAGTATAGTCCACAATAGCCTAGTCTAATCTACAATATTCTAGGATAGTCTACATCAGTTTAGTATAGTCCACAATAGCCTAGTCTAGTCTACAATATTCTAGGATAGTCTACATCAGTTTAGTATAGTCCACAATAGCCTAGTCTAGTCTACAATATTCTAGGATAGTCTATATCAGTTTAGTATAGTCCACAATAGCCTAGTCTAGTCTACAATATTCTAGGATAGTCTACATCAGTTTAGTATAGTCCACAATAGCCTAGTATAGTCTACAATATTCTAGGATAGTCTACATCAGTTTAGTATAGTCCACAATAGCCTAGTATAGTCTACATCAGTTTAGTATAGTCCACAATAGCCTAGTATAGTCTACAATATTCTAGGATAGTCTACATCAGTTTAGTATAGTCCACAATAGCCTAGTCTAGTCTACAATATTCTAGGATAGTCTACATCAGTTTTGTATAGTCCACAATAGCCTAGTATAGTCTACAATATTCTAGGATAGTCTACATCAGTTTAGTATAGTCCACAATAGCCTAGTCTAGTCTACAATATTCTAGGATAGTCTACATCAGTTTAGTATAGTCCACAATAGCCTAGTCTAGTCTACAATATTCTAGGATAGTCTACATCAGTTTAGTATAGTCCACAATAGCCTAGTCTAGTCTACAATATTCTAGGATAGTCTACATCAGTTTAGTATAGTCCACAATAGCCTAGTATAGTCTACAATATTCTAGGATAGTCTACATCAGTTTAGTATAGTCCACAATAGCCTAGTATAGTCTACATCAGTTTAGTATAGTCCACAATAGCCTAGTATAGTCTACAATATTCTAGGATAGTCTACATCAGTTTAGTATAGTCCACAATAGCCTAGTATAGTCTACATCAGTTTAGTATAGTCCACAATAGCCTAGTATAGTCTACAATATTCTAGGATAGTCTACATCAGTTTAGTATAGTCCACAATAGCCTAGTATAGTCTACAATATTCTAGGATAGTCTACATCAGTTTAGTATAGTCCACAATAGCCTAGTATAGTCTACAATATTCTAGGATAGTCTACATCAGTTTAGTATAGTCCACAATAGCCTAGTATAGTCTACAATATTCTAGGATAGTCTACATCAGTTTAGTATAGTCCACAATAGCCTAGTCTACAATATTCTAGGATAGTCTACATCAGTTTAGTATAGTCCACAATAGCCTAGTCTACAATATTCTAGGATAGTCTACATCAGTTTAGTATAGTCCACAATAGCCTAGTCTACAATATTCTAGGATAGTCTACATCAGTTTAGTATAGTCCACAATAGCCTAGTCTAGTCTACAATATTCTAGGATAGTCTACATCAGTTTAGTATAGTCCACAATAGCCTAGTCTAGTCTACAATATTCTAGGATAGTCTACATCAGTTTAGTATAGTCCACAATAGCCTAGTCTAGTCTACAATATTCTAGGATAGTCTACATCAGTTTAGTATAGTCCACAATAGCCTAGTCTAGTCTACAATATTCTAGGATAGTCTACATCAGTTTAGTATAGTCCACAATAGCCTAGTCTAGTCTACAATATTCTAGGATAGTCTACATCAGTTTAGTATAGTCCACAATAGCCTAGTCTAGTCTACAATATTCTAGGATAGTCTACATCAGTTTAGTATAGTCCACAATAGCCTAGTCTAGTCTACAATATTCTAGGATAGTCTACATCAGTTTAGTATAGTCCACAATAGCCTAGTCTAGTCTACAATATTCTAGGATAGTCTACATCAGTTTAGTATAGTCCACAATAGCCTAGTCTAGTCTACAATATTCTAGGATAGTCTACATCAGTTTAGTATAGTCCACAATAGCCTAGTCTAGTCTACAATATTCTAGGATAGTCTACATCAGTTTAGTATAGTCCACAATAGCCTAGTCTAGTCTACAATATTCTAGGATAGTCTACATCAGTTTAGTATAGTCCACAATAGCCTAGTATAGTCTACAATATTCTAGGATAGTCTACATCAGTTTAGTATAGTCCATAATAGCCTAGTCTAGTCTACAATATTCTAGGATAGTCTACATCAGTTTAGTATAGTCCACAATAGCCTAGTCTAGTCTACAATATTCTAGGATAGTCTACATCAGTTTAGTATAGTCCACAATAGCCTAGTCTAGTCTACAATCGTCTATCTGATGTATATTGGGATCCATTTGCGGTCGGTGCCGTTTTTTTTTTTATGAACATATTTCTATTACAGCATATTGGATGACTGACATTTGTATTGCATATTGGATGACTGTCATTTGTATTGCATATTGGATGCATATTGGATGACTGTCATTTGTATTGCATATTGGATGACTGTCATTTGTATTGCATATTGGATGACTGTCATTTGTATTGCATATTGTATGACTGTCATTTGTATTGCATATTGGATGACTGTCATTTGTATTGCATATTGGATGACTGTCATTTGTATTGCATATTGGATGCATATTGGATGACTGTCATTTGTATTGCATATTGGATGCATATTGGATGACTGTCATCCATTCACCCAGTTCAGTGTAACATCAATAGGTTTAGGCTACTACATGATGCTCAAATTTTCCCTATACCCATCATGAGGTTGCTGCAACCTAGCCTATGGATGAAGGTTTACAACATACAGTTGAAGTCGGAAGTTTACATACACTTAGGTTGGAGTCATTAAAACTCATTTTTCAACCACTCCACACATTTCTTGTTAACAAACTATAGTTTTGGCAAGTCGGTTAGGACATCTACTTTGTGCATGACACAAGTCATTTTTCCAACAATTGTTTACAGACAGATTATTTCACTTATAATTCAATGTATCACAATTCCAGTGGGTCAGAAGTTTACATACACTAAGTTGACTGTGCCTTTAAACAGCTTGGAAAATTCCAGAAAATTATATAATGGCTTTAGAAGCTTCTGATTGGCTATTTGACATAATTTGAGTCAATTGGAGGTCTACCTGTGGGTGTATTTCAAGGCCTACCTTCAAACTCAGTGCCTCTTTGCTTGACATCATGGGAAAATCTGAAGAAATCAGCCAAGACCTCGGGAAAAAAATTGTAGACCTCCACAGGTCTGGTTCATCCTTGGGAGCAATTTCCAAACGCCTGAAGGTACCACGTTCATCTGTACAAACTATAGTACACAAGTATAAACACCATGGGACCACTTAGCCATCATACCGCTCAGGAAGGAGACGTTTTCTGTCTCCTGGAGATGAACGTACTTTGGTGCGAAAAGTGCAAATCAATCCCATAACAACAGCAAAGGACCTTGTGAAGATGCTGAAGGAAACAGGTACAAAAGTATCTATATCCACAGTAAACCGTGTCCTATATCGACATAACCTGAAAGGCCGCTCAGCAAGGAAGAAGCCACTGCTCCAAACCGCCATAAAAAAGCCAGACTACAGTTTGCAACTGCACATGGGTACAAAGATTGTTCTTTTTGGAGAAATGTCCTCTGGTCTGATGAAACGAAAATAGACCTGTTTGGCCATAATGACCATAGTTTTGTTTGGAGGAAAAAGGGGGAGGCTAGCAAGCCGAAGAACACCATCCCAACCGTGAAGCACGGGGGTGGCAGCATCATTTTGTGGGTGTGCTTTGCTGCAGGAGGGACTGGTGCACTTCACAAAATAGTTGGCTTTCACGTCCGTCGTTAGAATGAGACCAAGGCGCAGCATGGTATACGTACATTCTCTTTTAATGAATGAACACCGAACAAACCAACAAAATGAACAAACGAAACGTGAAGCTATACAAAATAGTGCTGACAGGCAACTACACATATGAGGAAATGGCTACCTAAATATGATCCCCAATCAGAGACAACGATAAACAGCTGCCTCTGATTGGGAACCATATCAGGCCACCATAGAAATACAAAAACACCTAGATGACCCACCCAAGTCACTATCACGCCCCAACCAACACAGAGAAAAAACAGCTTACTATGGTCAGGGCGTGACATTGGCATCATGAAGAAGGAAAATATGTGGATATATTGAAGCAACATCTCAAGACATCAGTCAGGAAGTTAAAGCTTGGTCGTAAATGGGTCTTCCAAATGGACAATGACCCCAAGCATACTTCCAAAGTTGTGGCAAAATGGCTTAAGGACAACAAAGTCAAGGTATTGAAGTGGCCATCACAAAGCCCTGACCTCAATCCTATAGAAAATGTGTGGGCAGAACTGAAAAAGCGTGTGCGAGCAAGGAGGCCTTTAAACCTGACTCAGTTACACCAGCTCTGTCAGGAGGAATGGGCCAAAATTCACCCAACTTATTGTGGGAGCTTGTGGAAGGCTACCCAAAACGTTTGACCCAAGTTAAACAATTTAAAGGCAATGCTACCAAATACTAATTGAGTGTATGTAAACTTCTGACCCCCTGGGAATGTGATGAAAGAAATAAAAGCTGAAATAAATAATTCTCCCTACTATTATTCTGACATTTCACATTCTTAAAATAAAGTGGTGATCCTAACTGACCTAAGAGAGGGAATTTTTACTAGGATTAAATGTCAGGAATTGTGAAAAACTGAGTTAAAATGTATTTGGCTAAGGTGTATGTAAACTTCTGACTTCAACTGTAGGTACACACAGGTCGAGAGAAAGATTTGAGGTGACCGCATTCAATACCGCCTTGCACAATCTTACCTGCATCTAGCTGATCTAGGGTGTAATCAATAGTTGAAAACAACAGTTTCTATTGCACAAATTCAGTTATGTTTATCCCCGTTTTGTTCCGTTTGCTTCCATTTAAGAAAAGATTTTCAACGGAATCGGCAGAATGAATACACCCCTGATCACATGCAAATAGTTAACTTTCATAGCCACATACAAACAGCTCATTTTATTCCTTCTCGCATGTCTGTGACCAGGCGAAAAAACCTTTCCATGCCAAACCTTCATATCATTGATGCTACACACAGACTACATCGTTGTCATCATATTAGCTAAAGTAACGTCATAGTCAGCATAGCTAATAGAACTTACGTGTTAGTAAACCCGCTACAAACATGCAGTACAGTGTACAGTCAGCAAGCAGTTTAGCAGTTACACTTGCGGGCCCCGGTGGCAATAAATTAGTAAAACCAAAAGCTTACTTTGACTTGGAAGAGGTCCAGTGTTGGATAGTCATAGCCAGCTAGCGAACATAGCATTTGCTAGTTAAGTAAGTGAAAGTGAGTGAAAAAAATGAAGAAATATAGCTCTCTCTCTCTCTTGATCCTTCATGCTTGAAGAATTTAATTTGTTCAAATTTGTTCAACTATTGTCTTTCTCTATCTTTGAGTCAACTACTCACCACATTTTATGCACTGCAGTGCTAGCTACCTGTAGTACTATATTAATTCTCTGATCCTTTGATTGGGTGGACAACATGTCAGTTCATGCTGCAAGAGCTCTGATAGGTTGGAGGATGTCCTCCGGAAGTTGTTACTGTGTATGTCTATGGAAGGGGGTGAGAACCATGAGCCTGCTAGGTTTTGCATTGAAGTCATTGTATCCGGAGGAGAACGGAAGCTAGCTGTCTTCCGGCAACACAGTGGTGCTACCCTACAGAGTGTAATGAGGCAGCCTGGCCTCATCACCATTTTAAAAGGTCTTATTTCATGAAGTTAATATTTTCTAAATTGCTTATAGGTATATTCATGTGTGTTTTGGATAAAGTGCACTAGTCCATTTCCATGAAAGCTATCTACCATTTTAGGTGTTCCTGACCTTAATTGTTTGCTTAAGAGTTAGTTTGTCAGGTTTAAGCCAGGTGTGGTAGGTTAGATAATTAGCATGTCGTTCACCCATGCATCCATTCTCCCTCAGTAGTATTTCTAATCATGTTCAATTTGATTTAGCTCTCTCTTTTAAACTAAAGTGGACATGACTAAATATGGTAATTTAAACGAATTAATGCAATAAACTTAAATAACGTTTCCCATAGTGCTACCTGGTCTAATTTAACAAGTAAAGTTCTTCAAATGAAATGCGCATTCTCATTGGTTAATAAGTGTTGGTGGGGTTGAGGAGTGAAGAGATACATGCTGTCCTTTTCTCTCAGCTCAGGGTTGAACACCATTTTATAATGTGCTCCATAGCAGTTTGTTTGTTGCGGCCTGTATGTACAGGCAGTTGATTTAAGCTGTTCTGGTAGACTCTCTTTAGTCCCAGTAATGAGAGAGTTGCTCTGTTTAGAGCTGGAAAAGGGGTAATCCCTAGTTATACTGTTTAGCATTTAAGCCCAGTCTAAGATGAAGTAGGAACCCTATTAAAGGGCTGAGCTTTAGACTCGCTGTCATTTTTGTGAGATTTCGTATCCTGAATGTTGCTGCTATGGACAACTGTGTGAGACAAGCCATTTATTCTGAAATCCTGCACCTGTAATAAATTCACGTATTGTTTTTGTACAATCATGGGTCTTCATTCCCACCTATCACCTCCCTTGGCTACGCTGGGTCCGCTATTCTACACCATGCTTGGTTTAAAATATGAATTAGCTAATACGTAATGAGTATGATAACTCTTCAGGCTCATCACTTAAACATAAGACCACTCAGAGGTGAATGAATGGCAGCAGAGTTGTCTTCTGTATCCTCCGCTACATGTGAGTACTTCCTCCAGCTCTAGGTGGCCAGTAGCAGGGATCCGGTTGATTTAGTAGGTGTACTGTAGTCTTTTCCCACAACCGCTGTTTCTCTAAATGGAGTGGAATGCCACGGGTCTGACAAGAGACTAGGCTAACTGTGTCTGCGCTCTCTTCTCTCCTGTCAGAGTATGTCTGAGGACCCGGTGGCAGTGGGCAGTAGTCGCTGGGTGTCTCAGTGGGCCAGTCCAGCTGCTAACCACACCAGAACCGACCCAGAGGGGTCTGGTGCTGAGTCACCTGCCTTCGTCCATCAGCAGAGAGGTACAGTAGGGCTCCTATATTTACCAAAATCAGGGGAATGTTAATCTGCATCTGTCTTAGCTAAGGTGTATTTTCATCACATAATGGCACTAAATTACTATGGTTGAGCAATATTTATTTAATTTGATTAAGAAATGTAGCTTTACTATTTGTTTTTTTTCTTCCAGAAGCGGATGCCTTTGAGTCGGGCATTTCCATCCGAAGTACCAGCTCTGCCAACTCCAGTCTCATCGAGCGTAAGCGCAGGACCCTCCCCCAGCTCCCCATCGACGACCCCCGGGCCAAGCCAGGGAAGAGCTTGTGCGGCCTGGGCCTGCATCGCTCAGAGATAGGGGAGAAACAGGACACGGAGCCCCAGGAAAAGGAGAGGCAGGTGGAGCATGAAGGAGACGGGGCGTGTTTTACCTCCATAGAGGAGGGGGATATGGTGAACCAGACCAAGGCCCCACTACAGGCCTCCTCCAAGCCCTCTCTCAGACCTATGAGCAGCAGTGAGAAGAGGTCTGAGGAGAGGAGGAGGCGGGCGGAGGACAGGATTCAGCACCACAACAAAGGAGGAGGGGACAGGGGGGAGAAGTCAGGGGGCAAGCCTCTGGTCCGTCAGGGCAGCTTCACCATTGAGAAGCCCAGTGGTGTGGTACCCATTGAGCTGATCCCTCGGATCAAAGGTGATGCCAGTGTCCTGGGCCGCGAGCACAGCGAGCGCAGTGACTCTGTGGGCAGCATGGACACAGCCACCCTGCTGAAGGACACAGAGGCTGTCATGGCCTTCCTGGAGGCCAAGCTGAGGGATGAGAACAAGCTGGACAGAGCCAACCGGGCAGGCTTCTTCTCCCCTGAGTCAGACGTGGACACGGCCAGCACCTACAACCAGGCGGCAGGGGAGGGAGAGAAGAAACCAGCTCACCAGAAACGCCGCTCCCTCAGCAGCCTGTACAAGGAGAAGAGCAACCTGAGCTCAACCTCCAAAACCGCTGCCAGCACCAATGCTCGCGAGCGCTTGGAGAGGAAGACCAAGACCAGAAATGATCCCAGCCGGCTAGATGCTCGCCGCTCCGTTCAGCCTGCCTCGTCGCGGGCACGCCAACCCTCCCAGGATCTCACAGATGACGACCAGACCTCGTCCTTCCCCATCTCCGACATTCTTTCCTCTGACCAGGAGAGTTTGCATAGTTGCACGTACAGACGCAGCCACTTCACCTCTACGGATGACCTGCTACATTCCAAACTGGAAGCCAAATCCAGCTGCAAGACAAGCTCCAGTAAGTCTAGTAAGACTCTCCAGGCCGCCACAGCTTCCTCCCTGGGGAAACAGGCCTCTCTGCCCCAGCCACGGCCTACCAGAACCTCCCTGCTCCGCCGGGCCCGGCTGGGGGACACATCCGACACGGACCAGGCCGATGCAGACAGGATGTCTGTGGCCTCCGAGGTGTCCACCACCAGTTCCACGTCCAAGCCTCCATCTGGTCGTAAAGGGCCCTCGCGGCTAGACATGCTGGCCCAGCCCAGGAGGATGCGGCTGGGCTCTATCTCGGCCCGTAGTGACTCAGAGTGTACAGTAGGCCGGAGCAGCACCTCCTCCCCTCGCCTGTCTGCAGAGACCATACTGCGCCTGGGCCTCCGCTCCTCCACTCCCACCGACAACAAACTGGCTCCTCGCATGAGGGCCAACAGTGTGTCCAAGCTGACCGAGGCCAAGTCCAGAATCAGCCCCTCCATCCATAGCACTCCCTCAGGTGAGATCATGTTCTCATCTCTGATAGGTTCACTCAGAAAATAAAGGACAGATTGAAACACTCAGTATTTTATTATTTAATGTAAACAGTTAAAGAGCAAGTCAACTGTGTTTTTTCATCCCGTTGTTTCCAAATCCCCCACACCCTCCATCCCACCGTACCTTCTCCGCTATGCAATCTGGTTTCCGAGCTGGTCACGGGTACACCTCTGCCACGTTCAAGGTCCTAAATGATATCATAACCGCCATCGATAAGAGACAGTACTGTGCAGCTGTATTCATAGACCTGGCCAAGGCTTTTGACTCTGTCAATCTCCACATTCTTATCGGCAGACTCAATGGCCTTGGTTTCTCAAATGACTGCCTCGCCTGGTTCACCAACTACTTCTCAGATAGAGTTCAGTGTGTCAAATCGGAGGGCCTGTTGTCCGGACCTCTGGCAGTCTCTATGGAGGTTAAAAAACATGAGCTGGCGCACACCCAGAATAATAGTTTGTGTGGAGGTGCTGACTAACCGCGAATAAACTATAAACTATCAAAATAAAGTCGCACACTCCATGTATAATCTCCCAGCAATTTAATGGGTATTTATCACTTTTCGGCATCACTGTGCCTTCCTCAGGGTAATGTCATGAATACTTTAACCAGGTTATGTAAACACACAGTGCAAGCGCCTGGTGCAAGTATTCATCACATTACCCTGAGGAAGGCACAGTGATGCCAAAACGTTGATAAATACCCATTAAATTGCTGGGAGATTATACATGGAGTGTGCGACTTTCTTTATTTTGATAGTTTATAGTCTATATGGGGGTGCCACAGGGTTCAGTTCTCGGGCCGACTCTTTTCTCTGTACACATCAATGATGTCGCTCTTGCTGCTGGTGATTCTCTGATCCACCTCTACGCAGACGATTACATTCTGTATACTTCTGGCCCTTCTTTGGGCACTGTGTGAACTAACCTCCAGATGAGCTTCAATGCCATACAACTCTCCTTCCGTGGCCTCTAACTGCTCTTAAATGCAAGTAAAGCTAAATGCATGCTCTTCAATTGATCGCTACCAGCACCTGCCCGCCCGTCCAGCATCACTACTCTGGACAGTTCTGACTTAGAATATGTGGACATCTACAAATATCTAGGTGTCTGGTTAGACTGTAAACTCTTCTACCTCCAACACTCTACTCAGCAAATTGGTTGCAGTCTATCACAGTTTTGTCACCAAAGCCCAATATACTACCCAACACTGCGACCTGTATGCTCTCGTTGGCTGGCTCTTGCTTCATATTCGTCGCCAAACCCACTAGGCTCCAGATCATCTATAAGTCTTTGCTAGGTAAAGCCCCGCCTTATCTCAGCTCACTGGTCACCATAGCAGCACCCACCCGTAGCACGTGCTCCAGCAGGTATATTTCACTGGTCACCCACAAAGCTAATTCCTCCTTTGGCCGCCTTTTCTTCCAGTTCTCTGGATTGCAAAAATCACTGAAGCTGGAGACTTCAAGCCTATCAACTCCCGGACTTCAAGCCTATCAACTCCCGAGATTCGGCTGGTGTAACCGATGTGAAATGGCTAGCTAGTTAGCGGGGTGCGCGCTAATAGCGTTTCAAACGTCACTCGCTCTGAGACTTGGAGTAGTTGTTCCCCTTGCTCTGCATGGGTAACGCTGCTTCGAGGGTGGCTGTTGTCGATGTGTTCCTCGTTCGAGGCCAGGTAGGAGCGAGGAGAGGGACGGAAGCTATACTGTTACACTGGAAATACTAGAGTGCCTATAAGAACATTCAATAGTCAAATGTATATGGAATACATATGGTATAGAGAGAAAAGTCCTATAAATACTATATTAATTCTTATGGCTGAAGTCCCGTTAACGGGATCGATATGACAACAGCCAGTCGAAGTGCAGGGCGCCAAATTCAAAAAACAGAAATCTCATAATTCAAATTCCTCAGACATTCATGTGTCTTATATCATTTTAAAGGTAATCTCGTTGTTAATCCCACCAAAGTGTCCGATTTCAAATAGGCTTTTCAGCGAAAGCACTACAAACGATTATGTTAGGTCACCACAAAACCACAATAATCACAGCCATTTTTTCCAGCTAAAGATAGCTTCACAAAAACCAGAATAGAGATAAAATTAATCACTAACCTTCGATTATTTTCATCAGATGACACTCATAGGACTTCATGTTACACAATACATGCATGTTTTGTTTGATGAAATTCATATTTATATAAAAAAATCTGAGTTTACATTGAGGCGACTAGATTCACTAGTTGCAAAAACATCAAGTGACTTTGCATAGCCACATCGTTTCAACAGAAATACTCATCATAAATATAGATGATAATACATATATAAACAGGGAATTATAGATATACCTCTCCTTAATGCAACCGCTGTGTCAGATTTCAAAAAAACTACGGAAATATAAACCATGCAATAATCTGAGACGGAGCTCAGGTGATTAGCCAAATTAGCCACCATGTTGGACTCAACAGAAACCAGAAAATACATGATAAATGTTTCCTTACCCTTTGAGGAATTCATCAGAATGCAGTCCTAGGAATCCCAGGTCCACAATAAATGCCTGATTTGTTCGTTCATGTCCATTATTTATGTCAAATTAGCTACTTTCGAATTGTTTACCAAAACCCTAACCAAAGTCTCAAAGCGTGACCACTATAACGTGACGAAATGTCCAAACGTTCCGTTACAGTCAGTAGAAACATGGCAAACAATGTACTGAATCAATCTTTAGAATGTAGTTAACATACATCTTGAATAACGTTCCAACCGGAGAACTACATCGACTTCAATTGAGAGATGGAACGGAGCTGCCTCTCACGTGAACGCGCGTGTTGAATGCATGGTCACCTCATGGGACCTCATACTAAATTCTGTCTCCTTCGACCCCCCTTCACATTAGAGTCATCAGACTTAGTTCTGCTGACATCTAGTGGAAGCCGTAGGAAGTGAAAACTCATTCATATGTCTCTGTATTTTGAATAAGAGCTTGGTTGAAAATATGGCACCCTCAGAAAAAATACAAACAGGAAGTGGAACTTCTCAGGTTTTTGTCTGCCATATGAGTTCTGTTAATCTCACAGACTTAATTCAAACAGTTTTAGAATTTCTATTCAATACTACTAATAATATGCATATATTATCAACTGAGACTGAGGAGCTAGCTGTTTACAATGGGCACCTTTCATCCAAGCTACTCAATACTGCCCCTTCAGCCATAAGAAGTTAACTACAACCTAAAACCTCTTACCTTGGAATATTGAAGTCTCATGTTAAAAGGAACCACGAGCTTTCATATGTTCTCATGTTCTGAGCAAGGAACTTAAACGTTAGCTTTTTTACATGGCACATATTGCACTTTTACTTTCTTCTCCAACACTTTTGTGCCAATACAATAGCTTCCGTCCGTTTCCTCGCTTCTACCTGGGCTCGAACGAGGAACACATCGACAACAGCCACCCTCGAAGCAGCGTTACCCATCGCTCCACAAAAGCCGCGGCCCATGCAGAGCAAGGGGAACAACTACTCCTAAGTCTCAGACTAAGTCTCAGAGCGAGTGACGTTTGAAACACTATTAGCCCGCACCCCGCTAACTAGCTAGCCATTTCACATCGGTTACACCTGCCTAATCTCGGGAGTTGATAGGCTTGAAGTCATAAACAGCGCAATGCTTGAAGCTGAGTGAAGAGCTGTTGACAAAACGCACGAAAGTGCTGTTTGAATGAATGCTTACGAGCCTGCTGCTGCCTACCACCGCTCAGACTGCTCTATCAAATCATAGACTTAATTATAACATAATAACACACAGAAATACAAGCCTTAGGTCATTAATATGGTCAAATCCGGAAACTATAATTTCGAAAACAAAACGTTCATTATTTCAGTGAAATGCGGAACCGTTCCGTATTTTATCTAACGGGTGGCATCCATAAGTCTAAATATTGCTGTTACATTGTACAACCTTTAATGTTATGTCATAATTACGTAAAATTCTGGCAAATTAGTTCGCAACGAGCCATGTTGCCCAAACTGTTTCATATACCCTGACTCTGCGTGCAATGAACGCAAGAGAAGTGACACAATTTCACCTGGTTAATATTGCCTGCTAACCTGGATTTCTTTTAGCTAAATATGCAGGTTTAAAAATATATACTTCTGTGTATTGATTTTAAGAAAGGCATTGATGTTTATGGTTGGGTACACGTTGGAGCAACGACAGTCCTTTTTCCGGGAATGCGCACCGCATCGATTATATGCAACGCAGGACACGCTAGATAACTACACATTGTTGATGATATTACTAGTTTAACTAGTGATTATGATTGATTGATTTGTTTTTTATAAGATAAGTTTAATGTTAGCTAGCAACTTACCTTGGCTTCTTACTGCATTCGCGTAACAGGCAGGCTCCTCGTGGAGTGCAATGAGAGGCAGGTGGATAGAGCGTTGGACTAGTTAACCGTAAGGTTGCAAGATTGAATCCCAGAGCTGACAAGGTAAAAATCTGTCATTCTGCCCCTGAACAAGGCAGTTAACCCACCGTTCCTAGGCCGTCATTGAAAATAAGAATGTGTTCTTAACTGACTTGCCTAGTTAAATAAAGGTGTAAAAAAAACAAAAAAAAAACATGATTTGTCATGATTTGTGTAGAGATCTTTATGTGCCACTGTTAAAACCACATCTATCTTGTCATGGTTTGTGTTGAGATCATTATATGCCACTGTTAAAACCACATCTATCTTGTCATGGTTTGTGTTGAGATCATTATATGCCACTGTTAAAACCACATCTATCTTGTCATGGTTTGTGTTGAGATCATTATATGCCACTGTTAAAACCACATCTATCTTGTCATGGTTTGTGTTGAGATCAATATATGCCACTGTTAAAACCACATCTATCTTGTCATGATTTGTGTTGAGATCATTATGTGCCACTGTTAAAACCTGTCACGTTCCTGACCTGTTTTCCTTTTTTCTTGTATTTATTTAGTTGGTCAGGGCGTGAGTTGGGTGGGTTGGTCTATGTGTGTTTTTTCTATGTTGGGGTTTTTGTGTTCGGCCTTTTTGTGTTCGGCCCTGATTGAGAATCATACTAAGGCAGCCGGGGTTTCACGTGTGTTTTGTGGGTGGTTGTATCGCGTGTCTGCATTCGTGCCACACGGGACTGTTTGTCGATTGTTTCATGGTGTTCTTTTGATTCGTGTTTCGATTCATTAAATAATCATGGACACTAATCACTCCGCATATTGGTCTGATCCTTCTCGCCTCTCCTCCTCGTCCGAGGAGGAGGATTACGACGATCGTTACAGAACCACCCACCAATCTAGGATCAAGCGGAGTGCAAACGGGCAGCGACAGCAGTGGGAAAAAACCCAGGACTCCTGGACTTGGGAGGAGATCCTGGACGGCAAAGGACCCTGGGCTCAGCCAGGGGAATATCGCCGTCCCAAGGCGGAGCTGGAGGCAGCGAAGGCAGAGAGGCGCTGGTATGAGGAGGCAGCGCGGCGACGCGGTTGGGAGCCCGAGAGTCAGACCCAAAAATTTCTTGGGGGGGGGGGGCACACGAGGAGTGTGGCAAAGCCGGGTAGGATACCTGAGCCAACTCCCCGTGCTTACCGTGGAGTGAGAGGGCGTCGTACTGGTCAGACACCGTGTTATGCGGTAAAGCGCACGGTGTCCCCAGTACGCGTGCTTAGCCCAGTGCGGGCTATTCCACCTCGCCGCACTGGTAGGGCTAAGTTGGGCATCGAGCCGGATGTCATGAAGCCGGCCCAACGCATCTGGCCTCCAGTGCGTCTCCTCGGGCCGGCATACATGGCACCAGCCTTACGAATGGTGTCCCCGGTTCGCCAGCATAGCCCAGTGCGGGCTATTCCACCTCGCCGCACTGGCAGGGCTACGGGCACCATTCAACCTGGTAAGGTTGGGCAGGCTCGGTGCTCAAGAGCACGTGTCCTCCTTCACGGTCCGGTATACCCGGTGCCACCTCCAAGTACCAGTCCACCGGTGGCAGCCCCCCGCACCAGGCTGTCTCTCCGGGTTCTCTCTCCAGCTGCTCCCACCTGTCCAGCGCTGTCAGAGCTTTCCTCCTCTCCAGCGCAGCCAGTGCCTATACCACACACCAGGTCTACAGTGCGTCTCAGCCGGCCAAAGTCTGCCGTCTGCCCAGCGCTGTTTGAGCTGCCTGCCTGCCCAGCGCTGTTTGAGCTGCCTGCCTGCCCAGCGCTGTTTGAACTGCCTGCCTTCCCAGCGCTGTATGAACTGTCTGCCTGCCCAGCGCTGTCCGTCGGTACTGAGCCTTCAGAGCCGTCCAGCCAGGACCAGCCAGAGCCGTCCAGCCAGGACCTGCCAGAGCCGTCCAGCCAGGACCTGCCAGAGCCGTCCAGCCAGGACCTGCCAGAGCCGTCCAGCCAGGACCTGCCAGAGCCGTCCAGCCAGGACCTGCCAGAGCCGTCCAGCCAGGACCTGCCAGAGCCGTCCAGCCAGGACCTGCCAGAGCCTGCCAGCCAGGATCCGCCAGAGCCAGCCAGCCAGGATCCGCCAGAGCCAGCCAGCCAGGATCCGCCAGAGCCAGCCAGCCAGGATCCGCCAGAGCCAGCCAGCCAGGATCCGCCAGAGCCAGCCAGCCAGGATCCGCCAGAGCCAGCCAGCCAGGATCCGCCAGAGCCAGCCAGCCAGGATCCTCCAGAGCCAACCAGCCAGGATCCGCCCCTCAGTCTGGTGCTGCCCCTCAGTCTGGTGCTGCCCCTCAGTCTGGTGCTGCCCCTCAGTCCGGTGCTGCCCCTCAGTCCGGTGCTGCCCCTCAGTCCGGTGCTGCCCCTCAGTCCGGTGCTGCCTTTTGGTAGAGTGGGTTTGACATGGAGGGTGGCCATTGGGAGGAGACCACGGAAGCGGGGTTTGACTATGGTGGGTTGGGGACCACGACCAGCGCCAGAGCCGCCACCGTGGACAGACGCCCACCCAGACCCTCCCCTAGAGTTTATGCGGGTGCGCCCGGAGTTCGCACCTTAAGGGGGGGGTTATGTCACGTTCCTGACCTGTTTTCCTTTTTTCTTGTATTTATTTAGTTGGTCAGGGCGTGAGTTGGGTGGGTTGGTCTATGTGTGTTTTTCTATGTTGGGGTTTTTGTGTTCGGCCTGGTATGATTCTCAGTCAGAGGCAGCTGTAGATCGTTTGTCCCTGATTGAGAATCATACTAAGGCAGCCGGGGTTTCACGTGTGTTTTGTGGGTGGTTGTATTGCGTGTCTGCATTCGTGCCACACGGGACTGTTTGTCGATTGTTTCATGGTGTTCTTTTGATTCGTGTTTCGATTCATTAAATAATCATGGACACTAATCACTCCGCATATTGGTCTGATCCTTCTCGCCTCTCCTCCTCGTCCGAGGAGGAGGATTACGACGATCGTTACAAAACCACATCTATCTTGTCATGATTTGTGTAGAGATAAGAGTTACAGAAGTCTGCTTGGCTTGCTTTAAGATAGAATGCTTTAGACAATGTGAGCATCCGCTGCTTTTTGAATGACTGAAATAACCTCAAATACAGTTATCAAGAGATAATTGTGTTGTATCTTTCTCCCTGACCTTAGCCTCTAACAGGTGGAGACGACTGCCCCCAGAGTATGGATCCACCTCCGAGGAGGAGTTTGGCTCCAACAGGAACTCCCCCAAACCCGGGCGCCCCCTGCGCCCACACCCGGTCCTGAGGGGTACCAGACTGGGGGGCTCCACCAGCAGCCTTAACTCTGGTCAGGTTGGCCCTGGAGGCGTGGTCCTCAAACACCGCATGAGAGAACAACAGGGGGAGTACGTCAAGGACTGGACCGCTCACAGCGAGGAGATTGCCAGGTACTCATCTACTGAAGCTTATACACACGACGGCATGTGTACACACACACACACAAGGAAGCTCAGTTCAGTTTATATGCCTCATGGACATGGCACAGGTGGTAAATATGATCTGGAGATAGAGCATCCCCAGGAATAGGTTAGTGTTTTCACTCTCATTAAACAATTGTGATCTTTAGTTAGTCCACTCTAACTGAGGTGCTCTGTTTTGTCAAGCTGTAATAAATTGTTCCCGACTCAGCAGGGACTTTCACATAGTATGATGGTTATGAGATAGAACCATCCCACTGGGCAAAAACTGCTTGAATCAACATTGTTTCCACAAAAGAATGTAAGTGGAAAACTGATTGGATTTGGATCAGGGAGACTGAACTGGGCAGACAGAGGTGAGAAAAGGACAGATTCATACTGCCTCAGAGCAAGCACAAGATATTTCTTACAAAAGAAAGGACCTACATCAGACAAGGAGATTGAAAGTAATGGAAGATAACGTTATGTTATCGCAAGCATCTCTTAGTGTAAACATTTTTTAGTTCAGGTTCCCTGCATACAATGCCCGTGTAGGATATTGTCGTTTACAAGTGAATATTGTCAATTCACTTCGGCCTCTAGATGGAGGTTAGACAATTGTCAATCTTTAGAATGGTTCTATGTGCTGTGTCAATTGATTATACAGTAGGCTAAGTGCTTTTTGTTGAGGCTGACATACAGAAGTTCCTCAATGTCTAATGAGTAGTCTTAGGTAATACTGTATCATTGTGAGATATCTGTGTGTACTGATTTAGAGAAGTGTTGCAGCAACCTGTCTGGTTATTTCCCTGTGTGCGTAGGATCAGTCAAGACCTGACCAAGGACCTGGCCATCCTCGCCCGGGAGATCCACGATGTGGCCGGAGAGATCGACTCGGTCAGCTCCTCTGGCACGGCTCCCAGCACCACGGTCAGCACCGCCGCCACCACACCCGGCTCCACCATTGACACCCACGAAGTGGTAGGCCGCACGCAGGAAGGCACGCAGGAGGGCTTACAAAAGGTGTTTGACTTCTTCGACTACTAATGCTCAACATACTGCTTCAGCATCACTTTGGCTTTGATCTGCTGCACAAGGTGTGGACTGTGAACTGGCATTATGCTTTGATCTGCTGCAGAAGGTGTGGACTGTGAACTGGCATTATGCTTTGATCTGCTGCACAAGGTGTGGACTGTGAACTGGCATTATGCTTTGATCAGCTGCAGAAGGTGTGGACTGTGAACTGGCATTATGCTTTGATCTGCTGCACAAGGTGTGGACTGTGAACTGGCATTATGCTTTGATCTGCTGCACAAGGTGTGGACTGTGAACTGGCATTATGCTTTGATCTGCTGCACAAGGTGTGGACTGTGAACTGGCATTATGCTTTGATCTGCTGCACAAGGTGTGGACTGTGAACTGGCATTATGCGTTGATCTGATGCACAAGGTGTGGACTGTGAACTGGCATTATGCTTTGATCTGATGCACAAGGTGTGGACTGTGAACTGGCATTATGCGTTGATCTGATGCACAAGGTGTGGACTGTGAACTGGCATTATGCTTTGATCTGATGCACAAGGTGTGGACTGTGAACTGGCATTATGCTTTGATCTGCTGCACAAGGTGTGGACTGTGAACTGGCATTATGCTTTGATCTGCTGCACAAGGTGTGGACTGTGAACTGGCATTATGCTTTGATCTGCTGCAGAAGGTGTGGACTGTGAACTGGCATTATGCTTTGATCTGCTGCAGAAGGTGTGGACTGTGAACTGGCATTATGCTTTGATCTGATGCACAAGGTGTGGACTGTGAACTGGCATTATGCTTTGATCTGATGCACAAGGTGTGGACTGTGAACTGGCATTATGCTTTGATCTGCTGCAGAAGGTGTGGACTGTGAACTGGCATTATGCTTTGATCTGCTGCAGAAGGTGTGGACTGTGAACTGGCATTATGCTTTGATCTGCTGCAGAAGGTGTGGACTGTGAACTGGCATTATGCTTTGATCAGCTGTGGAAGGTGTGGACTGTGAACTGGCATTATGCTTTGATCTGATGCACAAGGTGTGGACTGTGAACTGGCATTATGCTTTGATCAGCTGCAGAAGGTGTGGACTGTGAACTGGCATTATGCTTTGATCAGCTGCAGAAGGTGTGGACTGTGAACTGGCATTATGCTTTGATCAGCTGCAGAAGGTGTGGACTGTGAACTGGCATTATGCTTTGAGCTTTCCTCTATCCCATTTTGAGTATGCTATATACTGTTCAGATATAACTAAAGTGTGTATATTAAAATGTTCTTAACGAGCTTTCATTGACCTTTCTCTGCTAACTTCTTTAATACCTAATTAATCTAACTCATATTATGATAATCTGGATAATCTGTAGCATGGTGATAGTATACATTAATACCGAGTAGATACAGTATAACATGCTCCAGTCGTGGTTAAGTTGTGGAAACCACAGCATCATACAGATGCCACATATAACTGGCCCTCATCACTTCCTCTTCCCCTCATAGCTGATTGACTGTGTGTTTGACGAGAGCCTCAACTTCAGGAAGATCCCTCCCATGGTGCAGAACAAGGCCCCTGAGATAAACGGACACCCTGTGGAGCGCCGCCCCCGCGCCCCAGACAGCCTGGACTGCGTCCTCCAGAGACGCACATGGAACAGAGATGAGGCGGTGTTGGACAGTCTGCTGCTCACATCTGTCTCTCAGCTGTCAGCCCAAATCAGACAGTCTGTTGACAAAACAGCAGGAAAAATACGGTAACAATCAAGCTCTTTATGTTGTTTATCTCTATATCTGACATTCACAAGAGATCAAGGAGATGTTAGCAAAGCAAGTCTTAGCTCTATGAACTATGATTTTTCCAGAATATTGTTCAAAGACAAGGACAGGAATTGGGATGAGATTGAGAGCAAACTCCGATCTGACAGTGACATACCACTCCTCAAAACCTCCAACAAGGTAAGGAAAAAACAGGTTCTACATGTATTTTTTCATTATTGTTTAAAAAAAAATATATTGCATCATAACAAAGCAACTTTTATAAGGAAGATACTTTTATTCCTCTCTAATGCCACGACTTCCCTTTACCTCTCTTGGAATAGGACATCTCCTCTATCGTCTTGGAGCTGAAGAAAGTGGAGAAGCAGCTACAAGGTGTGAGAGCGCGGCAGACCACCGCTAAGAGTAGTGTGCATTGCAAATAGATTCAGACTTATACACACATTAGTTTCACTACATGCATTCCACCTGCTTCAACATATATGATCACAACCAAACACAACCTCATCTTTTTCAACCATTCTCCTGTATTTCTCATACAGTGATAAATGTCATGGTGGATCCTGAAGGCACCCTGGATGCCCTGAGCAGCCTTGACCTGACCAGCCCCCTTACACCCAAGCCCTCTCCTGCTTCTCAGGGGCCCCAGAAGACCCTCCCAGGCCCTGCAGCCAAGGGCTACACCGCCTCCTCGGCACCCACTGAGGGGTCAGGGTCTGTGTCAGCCAGAGACCTGGGAAGCCCGCACTTCAACCGCATCCACCCCAGTGGAGAAGAGAGTGCCATCACTCAGAAGTGAGGAGGTTCCCACCCTCTGCGATGCTTCGTATATAGAACACCTGCCTCATAGAACATTTTCCCCTCTTTCGGGAATATTTCAGAATGAACATCCACCACCCTATAACCAGTAACCTACCAAAGCTAACAGTAAAGAGGTTTTTTTATGTGAAATAATCGTGAATAAAATAAACGTGAAATAAGTGTACAGTGGAGCAAACTCAAAATGTTACTTATTGTATTTTGAATGATAATGTATCTGTTTTGCTGGTAATCTGTTTTCTATCTATTTTCTGCACACATTTGTCTAAAATACTGAATTTCAACTTCTCTGAGCAATTCTGTACCCAGAGAATCTTATATGGTAAAATGCAATTTTCATTAAACAATGTTTTTACTGTTAAAAACTATTTAAGACTGTTACAGTAGCATGTTAAACTATGTTACAGTACAGTAATGCTTGTATGTAGTCTAAACGATTCATTTTTGGAACGCGATGCAAACGGACCTCCGTTGGCTCCGTTTGCGTAGACATTGAGTAGAGCCCTTAAGCCTGGTCCTTGACCTGAATTACATATTTCATATGATTGGCATTACTTGATATTTTTCCTGTTATGACTATGCGGTATCTTTGTAAACTGGAAGTGAAAACGAAAATGTGACGTCGACCGGATCTTTTTCATCTTGGACTGTTCTGAATCCCTCCTCTTTACTGTAGTACTTTATACAGTAACATGAGTCCATAATAGTTTATAAGATGTACACCCTGAATGGCCTTTGTTGGAGAGAGCTGGTTGGTCTTCTACCAAAAGGACCTCTGTCTGTTTAGTGTTGATTTACAAGGACTTTAAATTGGTCTTTGAAATTGTATGAAACAACATGACTGCAACAAAGTTACCGTCAAAGCTTCATTAGCTGTAACCACTGTCATTAAAGAAAGAAGTTACCGTCAAAGCTTCATTAGCTGTAACCACTGTCATTAAAGAAAGAAGTTACCGTCAAAGCTTCATTAGCTGTAACCACTGTCATTAAAGAAAGAAGTTACCGTCAACGTTGAATTAGCTGTAACCACTGTCATTAAAGAAAGAAGTTACCGTCAAAGCTTCATTAGCTGTAACCACTGTCATTAAAGAAAGAAGTTACCGTCAACGTTGCATTAGCTGTAACCACTGTCATTAAAGAAAGAAGTTACCGTCAAAGCTTCATTAGCTGTAACCACTGTCATTAAAGAAAGAAGTTACCGTCAACGTTGAATTAGCTGTAACCACTGTCATTAAAGAAAGAAGTTACCGTCAACGTTGAATTAGCTGTAACCACTGTCATTAAAGAAAGAAGTTACCGTCAACGTTGAATTAGCTGTAACCACTGTCATTAAAGAAAGAAGTTACCGTCAACGTTGAATTAGCTGTAACCACTGTCATTAAAGAAAGAAGTTACCGTCAACGTTGAATTAGCTGTAACCACTGTCATTAAAGAAAGAAGTTACCGTCAAAGCTTCATTAGCTGTAACCACTGTCATTAAAGAAAGAAGTTACCGTCAACGTTGCATTAGCTGTAACCACTGTCATTAAAGAAAGAAGTTACTGTCAACGTTGGATTAGCTGTAACCACTGTCATTACTACATATATGAATGAGGATCATAAGACTTCTATAGCAAGCCTTTTACTGACATTGAATCGCTCACTATTCTACATTTCCATAAGGGAGGGTGTTTTCATGTACTCATACAGTATGTGTGTATAGACTTGACATCCTCACTGTGTTTGCTGCTTCTCTTTAGTTCCCTTTTGGAGGGTTAGCCTGACCATTTTACAAGCCTTTCATGTAAAGTTATGTGTCCTAGAATAAAATGTATTCAAGATAGTGCAACAGTATTTAGATACTTAAGCAATAGTGAAGTTAGGTACCAGAAGACATGCTCCATCTTTTCTGCTTCGTATACAGACTTTGATGTCACTAAGTGCCCAGTTTGAATAGTAAAATGGCATAATGTTTTTTAAAGATGAGGAATCATCAAGAGTGGGCTGAAATTGTATAATTTGTCAAATGTGTCAAAGGCTCTTCTAGTGTCACCGTGAGTGGTTTTAGGATTCAAAAGGACAAAACCAAAAACCTAAATGGAACAGCTGATATTAGAATGAGATGCCTCTGTACCTATCCTCTGCACACCATCATGTTTGTCAGTATATTACATTTTTAAAAAGAAAGTGATGGGAATACTGAAGTGCTCGGTACACTTTTTTTGTTCATTTGAAAGTTTACACATCTTATCAGTGTTTTACTTTTCTGTTTCATGTTTTGTATAAACCACCATTTTATTTATTTTGTTAATTCAATGTATTTTATTGTTGCAATTCATGTTTTTTGTTATGTTACTTTTTTTCAATGAAATAAAAAGTTTAGATTCTTCCCTTATTTACATGGATTTTTGCTGTAGAAACAAGACAGGTTGGTATTCAATGAGTTATAGTTTGCACACCTATTTCATGGTGACTCATACGTTTTCATACAGAGCCATTTTAGACTGGTTTGTGTGCTCACCTTAACACTGATGATGGTTTGATACCTAAACATTTTTAGACTGGTTTGTGTGCTCACCTTAACACTGATGATGGTTTGATACCTAAACATTTTTAGACTGGTTTGTGTGCTCACCTTAACACTGATGATGGTTTGATACCTAAACATTTTTAGACTGGTTTGTGTGCTCACCTTAACACTGATGATGGTTTGATACCTAAACATTTTTAGACTGGTTTGTGTGCTCACCTTAACACTGATGATGGTTTGATACCTAAACATTTTTAGACTGGTTTGTGTGCTCACCTTAACACTGATGATGGTTTGATACCTAAACATTTTTAGACTGGTTTGTGTGCTCACCTTAACACTGATGATGGTTTGATACCTAAACATTTTTAGACTGGTTTGTGTGCTCACCTTAACACTGATGATGGTTTGATACCTAAATTTTTTTAGACTGGTTTGTGTGCTCACCTTAACACTGATGATGGTTTGATACCTAAACATTTGAATTTTGTTTTTCACCTTTCATTTATGCACTTTTCTGCTCAATGCACTTTTTTAGGTATAATCATCATGTCCAAATCAATCATCTCTATTTTTGCAGCCTCCGTTTTGGATTTGTCCACAAGGTGTGAGGGGTCTCCATCTCTCCTAGTAATCATGTTGTGTAACCTATGCACCTGTAACAGAAACTATTTGATATAAAGGACATTTAAATAGCGCAGACGCCATCCATAATTGCTCTGCTGTAGCATTTTTTTTAAATCAGGAAAAATGTATGAGTAAAATTTCCTTTAGGAATGTACAGGAGTAAAAGCAAAAGTTGTCACAAATATAAATATACCCCTAAAAATATACCCCTAAAACTAGCCTACTTAAAGGAATACTCCAAAAACTGTATTTTGGTATTTGTTTCATTAGTTCATTGTTGACATAGTTCCAAAATGTTTTGCTTATCAGCAATCAAGTTTTCGAGATATGTAACTTGAAAACTTCATTGCTGACTTCCAAGACTTGTGAGCTACTGCCTGGGATTTAGCTAAGCAGGGGTAACATTGCACTCTTGGAAGACTCGGGTTCGTAAATAATTCTCAGCCGTTAGCTTCGTCCACGACTGCCTCATGTGAACTATAATCCTGACGCAGTGTTTTAACTTTTAATAACATCAATATGGCTTTTGAAACATTTGGCCCTTATCTTTCATCAGCGAGGAAGAATCCTTTAAAAAAAAGTAATATTTAACTGTAGCAGTTAGAGATCCATACAGCTATGGGAGCCTCCATCCTACTAAACTACACTGTAGCAGTTACAGATCCATACAGCTATGGAGCCTCCATGCGACCAAACTACACTTCCCCAGTTAAGGTTAGACACAGGTGTTCATAACATGCTAGATAGCTAATTAGCACAGTTGGTCGTCTCTTGTCTTCCGTCTGTTTTCTGGAGATCTGGCTGTGTGGGAACACTAACCATAAGCCCTATCAAGGTGTGTCTCCTTTTTTAAACTTTTAATATATGTTTTATTTCTCGCTAATATGAAAGATAAGGTCCTTATGGTTCTAAAACCGTACATCCTTCCATCACCAAAAAGTACAGAATTACTGTGGATCACCCTGTAAATTATTATGTTTTTCATCTAACGTTAGTCTCTGACTCTTGAAACTACCTTTCCCACAAACCCTTTGGGCAAAGTGCTAAATTCCATCATCGAACTGCGACGTTGCCCAGCGCAACGTTTACTGATCCGAGGCGACTGATATGTAAACGTCAAGCTAGACCTTCATATTTTCAAACAACGGGGCAATCAAACTCAAGTCTTTACATTTAATTTAAAGGTAGTCAATGCCAAAGATAAGGTAAGATCTTGTTTGCCACTTTGGTCTTCTAATTTTGCATGTTTTTCTAAACTAACGTTAGCTAACTAACTAGCAGCAGAGTACCGTCCTTTTTAGCAAACCATTTAACCACAGTTAAACGGGTTTTAGCTAGTTACCAGTATATTTTATATAATGTTACGCTTGCGAATGTTAGCTAGCTACCCAGCTATTAACAACATTGTTTTGGGCGACAACAAACTATCAGAATGAACAAATAAGGTTACATCGTGACGTTTGTCTAGTAGTGACACGCTATGGGAGTTGGCCTCTGCGGAGGTTCAGAGTCGGGAGGACGGGACAGGAGGGGAGGAGGATGGCGGAGTTGATCCAGGGTCACTCAACGAGAGAACCGTGTTCTTCATTGGGAATAAAGCAGGGGTAAGCTGTAGCCATCTTTATGACTGTGTGTCTGGAGAAACTAGCTAACAGTCCTCCTAATAGTGAGATCCGGGTTCTCTAAATCTGGTCCTGGAGAGCTACTGGGTGTGAAGGCTTTTGTTCCAGCACAGCAGTAACCTACAAATCAATTTTATGTGTCACATACACATGGTTAGCAGATGTTAATGTGAGTGTAGCGAAATGCTTGTGCTTCTAGTTCCAACAGTGCAGGAATACCTAACAATTCCCCAACATCAACCTAATACACACAAATCTAAAGGGGTGAATGAGAATATGTACATGTAAGTATATGAATGAGCGATGGCTGAGCGGCATAGGCAAGGTGCAATAGATGGTATGAATTACAGTATTTGCATGTGATATGAGTAATGTACGATATGTAAACATTTTGAAGTGGCAATATTTACAGTGCATTGTATAAAGTAACTAGTGATCCATTTCTTAAAGTGGCCAGTGAGTGGGTTTCAATGTAGGCAGCAGCCTCTCTGAGTTAGTGATTGCTGTTTAGGAGTCTGATGGCCTTGAGATAGGCCTGGCGTCGATGCACCCGTACTGACCTCGCCTTCTGGATGGTAGCTGTGTGAACAGGCAGTGGCTCGGGTGGTTGATATCCTTGATAATCATATTCCCCCCTCTTAGGGTAAAACTACAATTTTGCTCCGGTGCCTCGACAGGTGAGTTTATTCTCAGTACCACTGATGTATTTTTATAGTGAGATACTAGTATAGCTGTCTCTATTTCTGTGAATTATATGTTGTTCTCTTCTAGGGATGAACCTCCTAAACCAACTCTAGCGTTGGAGTACACCTTTGGTAGACGGGCGCGAGGACACAACACTGTATGACACCGCTTTCATTTGTACAATTCCAGGGAGCTGATAGTGTGTGATTATCAGTCTGACCTGTTGTTCTCCTCCTCCAGCCCAAAGACATAGCTCACCTGTGGGAGCTGGGAGGAGGTACTTCCCTGTCAGACCTGGTTCAGATCCCCATCACTGCTCAGAATGTTAGGTCAGTCCCAGTCCCACTACCTAAACTGCTTCTTAAATGAGTAGTTCATCACATGCCCTCTTCTCTAAAGCCACTCTGCAGAGACATTGTGCTGATGAAAGTAAAGAGGTTTGTGTGTGATTTATCAGGTCTCTGTCTGTGGTGCTGGTTCTGGACCTGTCCAAGCCCAATGCTCTATGGGGAACCATGGAGAGGCTGCTTCAGACAACACGGACCCAGGTGGAGAAAGCTTGCTCCAAGCCACAAAGGACACTAGAGTCCAAAGCTGGGTCCAAGCAGCAGGCCCAGAACAGACCCCTAATGGTCCTCCCTAAAGACCACCCGGTAAGACAACAACTTTTTCTAGTAGTTATGATTTTAAAAAAGCGCAGCATTATTAATGTAAAAGGAGTCTTTGCTACATAGGATATTAACTCTGAGTCTCCCAACAGGACAGAGAGCTGATCAACCCCTTCCCTGTTCCACTGGTGATTATTGGCAGCAAGTTTGATATATTTCAGGTGAGATATGTTTTCTACTCATCTGAGAGGTATTGATATAAAAAAGTACACTACCGGTCAAAAGTTTTAGAACACCTACTCATTCTAGGGTTTTTCTTTATTTTCACTATTTTCTACATTGTAGAATAATAGTGAAGACATCAACATTTTTGATATAACACATATGGAATCATGTAGTAACCAAAAAAAGTGTTAAGCAAATCATATTTTTTGTATTTGAGATTCTTCAAATAGCAACCCTTTGCCTTTAAAAAAAAAAAAATGTAAAATGTTTTTAACTAGGCAAGTCAGTTAAGAACAAATTCTTATTTTCAATGACGGCCTAGGAACAGTGGGTTAACCTGTTATGGCTGCAAGGGGCAGTATTGAGTAGCCAGTTAAATCGTGCCCATTTCAAACGGCCTCGTACTCAATTCTTGCTCGTACAATTTCCGCATATTATTATTACTATTGGATAGAAAACACTCTCCAGTTTCTAAAACCGTTTGAATTATTTCTCTGAGTGAAACAGAAGTCATTCTGCAGCACACTTCCTGACCAGGAAGTGGAATGTCAGAAATCGATGCTTTGTTCAACTTCCTGCCTATACATGGGCATGATACGTAAGAGTCTACATACACTTCATACACCTTCCCCTGGTTGTCAAGAGGCGGTGAGAGAAAAAAATTCGTGTTTATCTTGGTCTGAGGTGGAATTAAAGCTCTTTGTTTGACGTGACCGTCCACTTCCTGTTTCTGGAGCGCGCGAAAGAGGACATGGATTTGCCTTCTGTTTTGCTCTCGTTATGGACGACTAACATCTCCGTCTTAGATTTTATTTGATACATGTGACCATATCATCGTAAAGTATGTTTTTTCAATATAGTTTAATCAGATTATTTAAATTTTTTCGGGAGTTTTGCCGTGTTCCGTTCTCTGACTTTGTTGACGTTGGAGAGATCCGTAGCACTTGGCAAGTGCCCATGCTAAATGAAGAGGGAAATTTGCCGTTCCAGATCCAAACAACGACTGTTCTGGACAAAGGACACCTTGTCCAACATTCTGACGGAAGATCACCAAAAGTAAGAAACATTTTATGATGCTATTTCTAATATCTGTCGTGCATGTGAACTGGTCGTCGGCGCCCAAGTGTTTCTGGCTATTGTGGCTATGCTAATATAACGCTACATTTTGTTTTCGCTGTAAAACATTTAATAAATCGGAAATATTGTCTGGAATCACAAGATGCCTGTCTTTCAATTGCTGTACACTATGTATTTTTCAGAAATGTTTTATGATGAGTAATTAGGTATTTGACGTTGGTGTCTGTAAATATTATGGCTGCTTTCGGTGCAATTTCTGATTGTAGCTGAAATGTAAACTATGATTTATACCTGAAATATGCAAATTTTTCGAACAAAACATATGCTATACAATAAATATGTTATCAGACTGTCATCTGATGAAGTTGTTTCTTGGTTAGTGGCTATTTATATCTTTATTTGGTCGAATTTGTGATAGCTACTGATGGAGTAAAAAACTGATGGAGTAAGAAAAGTGGTGTCTTTTGCTAACGTGGTTAGCTAATAGATTTACATATTTTGTCTTCCCTGTAAAACATTTTAAAAATCGGACATGTTGGCTTGATTCACAAGATGTGTACCTTTCATATGCTGTATTGGACTTGTTAATGTGTGAAAGTTAAATATTTAAAAAAATATATATTTTGAATTTCGCGCCCTGCACTTGAGCTGGATGTTGTCATAAGTGTACCGGTGTCGGGCTGCACCCCAAACAGGTTAACTGCCTTGTTCAGGGGCAGAACGACAGATTTTTACCTTGTCATCTCAGGGATTCGATCTTGCAACCTTTCGGTTACTAGTCCAACGCTCTAACCACTAGGCTACCTGCCTTGATGACAGCATTGCACACTCTTTGCATTCTCTCAACCAGCTTCATGAGGTAGTCACCTGGAATGCATTTAAATTAACAGGTGTGCCATCTTAAAAGTTAATTTGTGGAATTTCTTTCCTTATTAATGCATTTGAGCCAATCAGTTGTGTTGTGACAAGGTAGGGGGTATAGAGAAGATAGCCTTATTTGGTAAAAGACCAAGTACATATTATGGCAAGAACAGCTCAAATAAGCAAAGAGAAATGACAGTCCATCATTACTTTAAGACATGAAGGTCAGTCAATACAGAAAATGTGCAGTTGCAAAAACCATCAAGCGCTATGATGAAACTGTCTCTCATGAGGACCACCACAGGAATGGAAGACACAGTTACCTCTGCTGCAGAGGATAAGTTCATTAGAGTTACCAGCCTCAGAAATTGCAGCCCAAATAAATACTTCACAGAGTTCAAGTAAGACGCATCTCAACATCAACTGTTCAGAGGAGACTGTGTGAATCAGGCCTTCATGGTCGAATTTCTACAAAGAAACCACTACTAAAGGACACCAATAATAAGAAGAGACTTGCTTGGGCCAAGAAACACGAGCAATGGACATTAGACGGTGGAAATGTGTCCTTTGGTCTGGAGTCTTTGTGAGACGCGGTGTGGAGGAACGGATGATCTCTGCATGTGTATTTCCCACCGTAAAGCATGGAGGAGGAGGTGTGATGGTGTGGGGGTGCTTTGCTGGTGACCTATGTGATTTATTTAGAATTCAAGGCACACTTAACCAGCATGGCTACCACAGCATTCTCCAGTGATACGCCATCCCATCTGGTTTTGGCTTAGTAGGACTATCATTTGTTTTTCAACAGGACAATGACCCAACACACCTCCAGGCAGTGTAAGGGCTATTTTACCAAGAAGGGGAGTGATGGAGTGCAGCATCAGATGACCTGGCCTCCACAATCCACCGACCTCAACCCAAATGAGATGGTTTGGGATGAGTTGAACCGCAGAGTGAAAGAAAAGCAGCCAACAAGTGCTCAGCATATGTGGAAACTCCTTCAAGACTGTTGGAAAAGCATTCCAGGTGAAGCTGGTTGAGAGAATGCCAAGACTGTGCAAAGCTGTCATCAAGGAAAAGGTTGGCTATTTGAAGAATCTCCTATAAAATATATTTTGATTTGTTTAACACTTTTTATGTTACTACATGATTCCATATGTGTTATTTCATAGTTTTGATGTCTTCAGTATTATTCTACAATGTAGAAAATAGTAAAAAATTAAAGAAAAACCGTTGAATGAGTAGGTGTGTCCAAACTTTTGACCGGTAGTGTATATTCACCCTGAAGAATGTAGTTGTTGGATTTGTTTACAATTGTTGGCTATTTCTGTTGATTTCTGGTTTTGTGGAAAAGTTAGCGTATTTGACGGATAAATACATTTTCTTTGTAGGACTTTGACTCGGAGAAGAGGAAAGTGATCTGCAAGACCCTTCGGTTTATTTCTCATTACTACGCAGCTTCTTTAATTGTAAGAACCGTAGTCCTAATAGTCATAATCACAGTTGCCAATGTGCCTATGCATATCAGTATTTCACTTTAGGCTATATCAAACAAGTATCTCAAGTACTATGTATGAGTGATGGTATCGTTTCATTACACAAGATGTTCTATTATTTCTGCCTCACCATCTGTCCATCCTTTCACCTGTCTGTTCTCTCTCCCTCACCATTGTTCCATCCTTTCACCTGTCTATTATCTACACCATCTGTCCATCCTTTCACCTGTAGTTTACCAGCAGCAAGTCTGAGAGCTTGATGTCCAAAACTAAGAGCTTATTCACACAACTAGGATTCGGGACAGAGAAGGGGTAAGAGCTGTTGTACCCTCCATCTGTCTATGCCACAGTTTGTCAATGCCACAGTTTGACAGTGCCACAATTTGTCATAATTTGAGAGGACTAGACTTCAGCTCAGTATAATTAATGTCCACTGTCATTCAACATTAACACAGATGTACATGTTTCCTCCTATACTGACAGGAAATCTATGTCCTCTGACCTCAGTAAGCCTCTAATCATTCCTGCTGGGATGGACTCTCTCAGCCAGATAGGTGAGTTGTGTTTAGCACCCCCTTGTGGTAACAATCATTATGGCAGTGTTAAAGTGCCCTACTGTTTATCATACTGATACTGTGTGTGTTATTGTAACATGACACAGTTGATGTCACTACTCCAGGTTCTCCCCCAACCACAGATGTGGACATTGGGACTCTTCATGCTAAAAACCCTCTAGATCTGTGGAAGAAAGTGTTTGAGGTCGTTTTCCCTCCTGAGGTAATTCCTGCATACGGACAAATACCCTCTCATTCACACACACAGGTTAATATATATATATGTGTGTGTGTGTGATACTGATCCATTACTCGTGTCGTCCACCAGAACACCAGTGACCACCACAGAGAGCTGAAGGACCCAGCAAAGGACCCCCAGTATAGTGAGCCCCAGATTGACTCCATGAGGGCCCAGAAAGACACGGTATGAACCCTGTCTTAACTCCAATGTTTCTGATCTGATTGGTCAAAAAGCAAAAGTGGGAAAAAAATCTGAATTGGGCTGACTGTGTAAACGCAACCCTAGGGTTAGAAGAGTTGGCTACAGCACACACTGTATGGGTCCATGGAGACTGTCAAGATGATCATGTAAGTAAGCCCAGTTACACTGCTTGTCTTCTAGTAAGCCCAGTTACACCGCTTGTCTTTCAGTAAGCCCAGTTACACTGCTTGTCTTCTAGTAAGCCCAGTTACACCACTTGTCTTTCAGTAAGCCCAGTTACACTGCTTGTCTTTCAGTAAGCCCAGTTACACTGCTTGTCTTTCAGTAAGCCCAGTTACACTGCTTGTCTTCTAGTAAGCCCAGTTACACTGCTTGTCTTCTAGTAAGCCCAGTTACACTGCTTGTCTTCTAGTAAGCCCAGTTACACCGCTTGTCTTCTAGTAAGCCCAGTTACACAGCTTGTCTTCTAGTAAGCCCAGTTACACTGCTTGTCTTCTAGTAAGCCCAGTTACACAGCTTGTCTTCTAGTAAGCCCAGTTACACCGCTTGTCTTCTAGTAAGCCCAGTTACACCGCTTGTCTTCTAGTAAGCCCAGTTACACTGCTTGTCTTCTAGTAAGCCCAGTTACACTGCTTGTCTTCTAGTAAGCCCAGTTACACTGCTTGTCTTCTAGTAAGCCCAGTTACACTGCTTGTCTTCTAGTAAGCCCAGTTACACCGCTTGTCTTCTAGTAAGCCCAGTTACACCGCTTGTCTTCTAGTAAGCCCAGTTACACCGCTTGTCTTCTAGTAAGCCCAGTTACACTGCTTGTCTTCTAGTAAGCCCAGTTACACTGCTTGTCTTCTAGTAAGCCCAGTTACACTGCTTGTCTTCTAGTAAGCCCAGTTACACTGCTTGTCTTCTAGTAAGCCCAGTTACACTGCTTGTCTTCTAGTAAGCCCAGTTACACTGCTTGTCTTCTAGTAAGCCCAGTTACACTGCTTGTCTTCTAGTAAGCCCAGTTACACTGCTTGTCTTCTAGTAAGCCCAGTTACACTGCTTGTCTTCTAGTAAGCCCAGTTACACTGCTTGTCTTCTAGTAAGCCCAGTTACACTGCTTGTCTTCTAGTAAGCCCAGTTACACTGCTTGTCTTCTAGTAAGCCCAGTTACACTGCTTGTCTTCTAGTAAGCCCAGTTACACTGCTTGTCTTCTAGTAAGCCCAGTTACACCGTTTGTCTTCTAGTAAGCCCAGTTACACTGCTTGTCTTCTAGTAAGCCCAGTTACACTGCATTGCCCCGTAATAACCCTGAACTAAAGTAACCTCAGGTGTGTATCTGGCTGTAGAGTCCAGATGACGTTTTATTGTCACTGAATCAGATAGCACTTCCATTGGACAGGGATCATGTGATGGGTGGAGTCAGCCAATAGGAGTTGAGAGGCTGGGGTACTGAATCCATGCCAGTATACAGAATGTGGATACTAAAGACTCAAACATGTACCTTGATAGATGAGTCTAGAAACCCAGACAGAGCCAATAGGTGGAACTTGCTTCAGATGCAACCTTTATAGATGGGTTTTTATGAGGTCAGAATTCAGTTCCGGGTCACACTGAGTTCATATGTTTTTACCAGCAATACTGATTGACTCTCTGTCATATACAGCATGTCAGATGTATCACCTAACTGAATCAGTCAGCTGAACCCTGAGCTCAGCATCCAGAACAGCTTTCTGTTATACTGCTTACGTTGTTTGACAGTCGTCTTGCATGGTATCCTGACATGGTTTTAACACTATAGGATTCTATAGGATAGATAAACCATGTAGAATGAACCCAGAACACTCATGATAACATTGTGCCTTCTGTCTTTTCTACAGGAACTGGATCAGTACAAGAGAAACGCGTCCAAGTCTTGGAAAGGCCTGGAACTGGAGACCTAATTTAATGGACTCATCAGCTCTCTCATCCAATGAGATCAAGATAACAGAATGTTCTAAAGCACCGACAGACTTCAGCCATGGCAGATACCTATCCAGTCTTTTAATAAACTGTACAGACTTCAGCCATGGCAGATACCTATCCAGTCTTTTAATAAACTGTACAGACTTCAGCCATGGCAGATACCTATCCAGTCTTTTAATAAACTGTACAGACTTCAGCCATGGCAGATACCTATCCAGTCTTTTAATAAACTGTACAGACTTCAGCCATGGCAGATACCTATCCAGTCTTTTAATAAACTGTACAGACTTCAGCCATGGCAGATACCTATCCAGTCTTTTAATAAACTGTACAGACTTCAGCCATGGCAGATACCTATCCAGTCTTTTAATAAACTGTACAGACTTCAGCCATGGCAGATACCTATCCAGTCTTTTAATAAACTGTACAGACTTCAGCCATGGCAGATACCTATCCAGTCTTTTAATAAACTGTACAGACTTCAGCCATGGCAGATACCTATCCAGTCTTTTAATAAACTGTACAGACTTCATTATCATATACTGTAGAACATTTCATATTGATTGTTTTGGCTTCATACAGTTGAAGTCGGAAGTTTACATACATCTTAGCCAAATACATTTAAACTCAGTTTTTCACAATTCCTGACGTTTAATTCTAGTAAAAAATCCCTGTCTTAGGTCAGTTAGGATCACCACTTTATTTTAAGAATGTGAAATGTCAGAATAATAGTTGAGAGAATGATTTATTTCAACTTTTATTTCTTTCATCACATTCCCAGTGAGTCAGAAGTTTACATACACTCAATTAGGATTTGGTAGCATTGCCTTTAAATTGTTTAACTTGGGTCAAATGTTTCGGGTAGCCTTCCACAAGCTTCCCACAATAAGTTAGGGGAATTTTGGTCTATTCCTCCTGACAGAGCTGGTGTAACTGAGTCAGCTTTGTAGGCCTCCTTGCTTGCACTCGCTTTTTCAGTTCTGCCTACAGATTTTCTATAGGATTGAGGTCAGGGCTTTGTGATGGCCACTCCAATACCTTGACTTTGTTGTCCTTAAGCCATTTTGCCACAACTTTGGAAGTATGCTTGGGGTCATTGTCCATTTGGAAGACCCATTTGCGACCAAGCTTTAACTTCCTGACTGATGTCTTGAGATGTTGCTTCAATATATCCACATAGTTGTCCTACCTCATGATGCCATCTATTTTGTGAAGTGCACCAGTCCCTCCTGCAACAAAGCACTCCCACAACATGATGCTGCCACCCCCGTGCTTCATGGTTGGGATGGTGTTCTTTGGCTTGCAAGCCTCCCCCTTTTTTCTCCAAACATAATGAATGTCATTATGGCCAAACAGTTCTATTTTTGTTTCATCAGACCAGAGGACATTTCTCCAAAAAGTACGATCTTTGTCCCCATGTGCAGTTGCAAACCGTAGTCTAGCTTTTTTATGGCTGTTTTGGAGCAGTGGCTTCTTCCTTGCTGAGCAGCCTTTCAGGTTATGTCGATATAAGACTCGTTTTACTGTGGATATAGATACTTTTGTACCTGTTTCCTCCAGCATCTTCACAAGGTCCTTTGTTGTTGTTCTGGGATTGATTTGCACTTTTCGCACCAAAGTATGTTCATCTCTAGGAGACAGAACGTGTCTCCTTCCTGATCGGTATGATGGCTGCGTGGTCCCATGTTGTTTATACTTGCGTACTATTGTTTGTGCAGATGAACGTGGTACCTTCAGGCGTTTACTCCCAAGGATGAACCAGACTTGTGGAGGTCTACAATTTATTTTCTGAGGTCTTGGCTGATTTATTTTGAGTTTCCCATGATGTCAAGCAAAGAGGCACTGAGTTTGAAGGTAGGAATACATCCAAAATACATCCACAGGTACACCTCCAATTGACTCAAATGATGTCAATTAGCCTATCAGTAGCTTCTAAAGCCATGACATAATTTTTTGGAATTTTTCAAACTGTTTAAAGGCACAGTCAACTTAGTGTATGTACATTTTTGACCCACTGGAATTGTGATACAGTGAATTGTAACATTAGAAGTGAAATAATCTGTCTGTGAACAATTGTTGGGAAAATGACTTGTGTCATGCACAAAGTAGATGTCCTAACTGACTTGCCAAAACTATAGTTTGTTGACAAGAATGTTGTGGAGTGATTGAAAACTCCAACCTAAGTGTATGTAAACTTCAGACTTTAACTGTACATAGATGTTCCTATTCATACATACAACTGTTACAAGTAGGCTATTTTGAAAAAGATTGTTTACTTGACTTTTTTACAACAAGAAAGAAAAACAAATTATTTATTTTTATAAGGAGATCCCAACAGATTGCAACATACTGGCATGTCACTTTCTGCGAGTGTGGAAATACATTAGATATACAACAATATACCTTTAAGTAATAACAGCATTACAGTAGTATTACTTCTTTATACTGTCAGAATCATTTACTAGATTTGTTGCCATACTTCCAGTAGAGACGTCACATTTACAGTGCATTCCGAAAGTATTCAGACCTCTTGACTTTTTCCACATTGTGGTACGTTACAGCCTTATTCTAAAATGGATTAAATATAGTTTATGTCTCATCAATCTATACACAATACCCCATAATAAAGCAACAACTGTTTTTTAGATTTTTTTCCAAATGTATTAATATTTCTAAACATAAATACCTTATTGACATAAGTATTCAGCCCCTTTGCTATTGGAGTTGAAACTGAGCTCAGGTGTTTCCTTTGATTATCCTTGAGATGTTTCTACAACTTGGTTAGAGTCCACCTTTGGTAAATTCAATTGATTGGACATTATTTGGAAAGGCACACACCTGTCTATATAAGGTCCCACAGTTGAGAGTGCATGTCAGAGTAAAAACCAAGCCATGAGGTCAAAGGAATTGTCCGTAGAGCTCGGAGACAGTATTGTGTCAAGGCACAGATCTGGGGAAGAATACCAAAACATGTCTGCAGCATTGAAGGTCCCCAAGAACACAATGGCTGCCATCATTTTTAATTGGAAGAAGTTTGGAACCACCAAGACTCTTCCTACAGCTGGCTGCCCGGCCAAACTGAGCGATCAGGGGAGAAGTGCCTTGGTCAGGTAGGTGACCAAGAACCTGATTGTCCCTCTGACAGAGCTCCAGAGTTCCTCTGTGGAGATGGAAGAACCAACAATCTCTGCAGCACTCCACCAATCAGGCCTTTATGGTAGAGTGACCAGACAGAAGCCACTCCTCAGTAAAAGGCACATGACAGCCCGCTTGGAGTTTGCCAAAAGGCACCTAAAGACTCAGACCATGAGAAACAAGATTCTCTGGTCTGATGAAACCAAGATTGAACTCTTTGGCCTGAATGCCAAGCGTCACATCTGGAGGAAACTTAGCACCAACCCTACGGTGAAGCATGGTGGTGGCAGCATCATGCGGTGGGGATGTTTTTCAGCGTCAGGGACTGGGAGACTAGTCAGGATCAAGGCAAAGATGAACTGAGCAAATTACAGAGAGATCCTTGATGAAAACCTGCTCCAGTGTGCTCAGGACCTCAGACTGGGGCGAAGGTTCACCTTCCAACAGAATAACGACCCTAAGTACACAGTCAAGACAACGCAGGAGTAGCTGGCACCTGCAGAGAAGAGGATCTGCAGAGCAGAATGGGAGAAACTCCCCAAATACAGGTGTGCCAAGCTTGTAGCATCATACCCAAGACTCAATGCTGTAATCGCTGCCAAAGGTGCTTCAACAAAGTAATGAGTAAAGTGTCTGAATACTTCTGTACATGTGATATTTCAGTTGTTTGTTTTTTATATATGAACAAAAATGTCTAAAAACCTGTTTTTGCTTCATCATTATGGGGTATTGTGTGTAGATTAATGAGGATTTTTTTAAATATATATACATTTTAGAATAAGGCTGTAACATAAAAAGCGTAGAAAAAGTCTCTGAGGCGGTCTCTGTTTCAATGTTGGACGAGGCGGTCTCTGTTTCAGTGTTGGACGAGGCGGTCTCTGTTTCAGTGTTGGACGAGGCGGTCTCTGTTTCAATGTTGGACGAGGCGGTCTCTGTTTCAGTGTTGGACGAGGCGTCCTCTGTTTCAATGTTGGACGAGGCGGTCTCTGTTTCAATGTTGGACGAGGCGGTCTCTGTTTCAGTGTTGGACGAGGCGGTCTCTGTTTCAGTGTTGGACGAGGCGGTCTCTGTTTCAGTGTTGGACGAGGCGGTCTCTGTTTCAGTGTTGGACGAGGCGGTCTCTGTTTCAATGTTGGACGAGGCGGTCTCTGTTTCAGTGTTGGACAAGGCGGTCTCTGTTTCAATGTTGGACGAGGCGGTCTCTGTTTCAGTGTTGGACGAGGCGTCCTCTGTTTCAGTGTTGGACGAGGCGGTCTCTGTTTCAGTGTTGGACGAGGCGTCCTCTGTTTCAATGTTGGACGAGGCGGTCTCTGTTTCAGTGTTGGACGAGGCGGTCTCTGTTTCAATGTTGGACGAGGCGTCCTCTGTTTCAGTGTTGGACGAGGCGGTCTCTGTTTCAGTGTTGGACGAGGCGGTCTCTGTTTCAGTGTTGGACGAGGCGGTCTCTGTTTCAATGTTGGACGAGGCGGTCTCTGTTTCAGTGTTGGACGAGGCGGTCTCTGTTTCAATGTTGGACGAGGCGGTCTCTGTTTCAGTGTTGGACGAGGCGTCCTCTGTTTCAGTGTTGGACGAGGCGGTCTCTGTTTCAGTGTTGGACGAGGCGTCCTCTGTTTCAATGTTGGACGAGGCGGTCTCTGTTTCAGTGTTGGACGAGGCGGTCTCTGTTTCAATGTTGGACGAGGCGTCCTCTGTTTCAGTGTTGGACGAGGCGGTCTCTGTTTCAGTGTTGGACGAGGCGTCCTCTGTTTCAATGTTGGACGAGGCGGTCTCTGTTTCAGTGTTGGACGAGGCGGTCTCTGTTTCAGTGTTGGACGAGGCGTCCTCTGTTTCAATGTTGGACGAGGCGGTCTCTGTTTCAGTGTTGGACGAGGCGTCCTCTGTTTCAGTGTTGGACGAGGCGGTCTCTGTTTCAGTGTTGGACGAGGCGTCCTCTGTTTCAATGTTGGACGAGGCGGTCTCTGTTTCAATGTTGGACGAGGCGGTCTCTGTTTCAGTGTTGGACGAGGCGGTCTCTGTTTCAGTGTTGGACGAGGCGGTCTCTGTTTCAGTGTTGGACGAGGCGGTCTCTGTTTCAGTGTTGGACGAGGCGGTCTCTGTTTCAATGTTGGACGAGGCGGTCTCTGTTTCAATGTTGGACGAGGCGGTCTCTGTTTCAATGTTGGACGAGGCGGTCTCTGTTTCAGTGTTGGACGAGGCGGTCTCTGTTTCAGTGTTGGACGAGGCGTCCTCTGTTTCAATGTTGGACGAGGCGGTCTCTGTTTCAGTGTTGGACGAGGCGGTCTCTGTTTCAGTGTTGGACGAGGCGTCCTCTGTTTCAATGTTGGACGAGGCGGTCTCTGTTTCAGTGTTGGACGAGGCGGTCTCTGTTTCAGTGTTGGACGAGGCGGTCTCTGTTTCAATGTTGGACGAGGCGGTCTCTGTTTCAGTGTTGGACGAGGCGGTCTCTGTTTCAATGTTGGACGAGGCGGTCTCTGTTTCAATGTTGGACGAGGCGGTCTCTGTTTCAGTGTTGGACGAGGCGTCCTCTGTTTCAGTGTTGGACGAGGCGGTCTCTGTTTCAATGTTGGACGAGGCGGTCTCTGTTTCAGTGTTGGACGAGGCGTCCTCTGTTTCAGTGTTGGACGAGGCGGTCTCTGTTTCAGTGTTGGACGAGGCGGTACCCTGTTTCAGTGTTGGACAAGGCGCCATCTGTTTCAGTTTTGGACGAGGCGTCCTCTGTTTCAGTGTTGGACAGGGTGGCCTCTGATCTGGCAGATGATGACTCCCAGCAGCACCAGGGCAGGCAGGAAGGAGTAGAGCAGGAGGAAGTCCAGGGTGTAGCAGTCCAGGGCTCCTGGGTAATCCTGGTCTATGATGTAATCTCCTGGACAAGCACACCTGATTCAACTTGTCTACTAATCAACAAGCCCTCAATGAGGTGTGTTTGTCAAGGGCTACAATGAAACTGTGTACTGTTGGGGGTACTCGAGGACCAGGGTTGGGAAACACTGGATTAGGCGATACAGTACAATGCAAGATCTCGACATTGGCTCTTTAGGGAAACCTGATAGGAATGTTCCATATTGTTACAGTACACGCATCACAGAATCCTGATTCATTTGGGCACTGGTTTCACTGGCTTCTTTAATTAGAGAAAGAGGTTTGGAATGAGTCTTACTGCAGGTGAAGTTGAGGCCATGAGCAGCTTACAGCCGTACTTCTGAAAGGTTTGGTAGCTGAGCCACTGGAGCAGCACATGCATCTGTTGGTTACTCCTATAGAGGGAGAGGAACAGGACAGGACCATCAGTTCATTTATGGTCTGTAGTTTACATATTTGGTGATGGGAGCCCAAATAAAATGTCACCAGTACCAATCATTTCCTATCAGCATCAGATACATTAATTGTTAATGGGTATGTGCAATAGCATGACAATTAAGACACTGAAAACACAAGTCCATATTTCCTAGTAGTGGTCTGACCTGAGGAATCCAGAGCCCACCTTAACACCAGTCAGATTGAGAAGGGCCTCTCATGTGTTGACCATGTTGGGGTCCTGCACCACTCCCACAGCACCAGGGTCAGCAGCTCCGCCGCCACATGGGGCACCAGGAACCTCCACATATCTGAGCTCTCCTCCAGCGTCCTGGGAGAGAGGGAGACGCATATGCATGGACACACAGTCGCATGTGGGGGACTATGAATGCAAATCTGCATGGTGAACATGGACATACAGACACCTCAGAGGCCGGTGGGAGGAGTTATAGGAGTACTAAATGGAAACCACACCGTTGTTCTATTTATTCCATTCCAGCGAGCCCGTTCTCCTACAGCTCCCCCCACCAGCCGCCTCTGACACATTCACACACAGAGAGCTACCAGTACAGGAAGGAGAGGAAGATGAGCACGCTGACAATGCTGAAGGGGAGGATGTGGAAGATGTAGGCCAAGAACATCTGCCACTTCTGGTACAGACCATCCTTACTCTCCTGGTCAGCCATGGCCCTCAGAGCAGGAACTAGAGGACAGCATCATTAGGCCAGTAGTGATTATGATATGAACACACCTCCTGCTATTGCATCCAGGTCAGTATTACAAGGTTACCTTTAATTGTTTTTACCATCATACTTTTACACTGATTGGATTACACTTTCTCTTGTATAATGTAATTTCAGAGCATAGATTTGTTCAAGACCGATAACCATTATAAACCCATTGCTGCTATCTACAGGGGTTTGGGTGCTTATTGACTCATGGTGTCCCTTATCTCCTTCCCTATCCCTTATCCCTACTCTGTGAGATAGGGGACGGAGAGAGATAGGGGGTAAAAGAGAAGGGTTCACTGTTCTAAGAGATCCAGAGGAAAGTCCCTGACCAGGGTCCTCTAACCAAATACAGTAAGGTCCACGTGACCAGGACATCACTCCTTAAAGTTCTACTAGAGATAACCACAGGTTATGACAACATTGGACCATTTTGTTGTTATTGTAACTCAATATTTTATGAATTGTTTCTCCACAGATGTACATTAGCATAAATCAGCCTGATCTCACTTACTGAGTGAGGATCTACAACTGCAAAGCCTGGTGCACTGGTACAGGGAATAGGGTGCCCGTTCAGACATAATGTAGTGCACTGTTACAGGGAATAGGGTGCCTGTTCAGACCAAATGTAGTGCACTGTTACAGGGAATAGGGTGCCTGTTCAGACCAAATGTAGTGCACTGTTACAGGGAATAGGGTGCCTGTTCAGACCAAATGTAGTGCACTGATACAGGGAATAGGGTGCCTGTTCAGACCAAATGTAGTGCACTGGTACAGGGAATAGGGTGCCTGTTCAGACCAAATGTAGTGCACTGGTACAGGGAATAGGGTGCCTGTTCAGACCAAATGTAGTGCACTGGTACAGGGAATAGGGTGCCTGTTCAGACCAAATGTAGTGCACTGGTACAGGGAAGACCCAGCAGAAAGTCACACAGAGCTACAGCGTTCAGCATGCCAGTGAATGTTCCATATTGTTACAGTACACGTATCACAGAATCCTGATTCATTTGGGCACGCCTCCATGGCTTGGTAGATGATTCCAATCCGGTCCTGTACCGCTCCCTTGGAAAAGTATTAATCTAGCTTCGTGACAAAGAAGGCCACAAGCAGGCCATAGATGAGGTTCTGGGACAGACGCATCAGGACACATCCAGTCTTGAGACAGGTTCCTCACAGTCCTCCTACAGAAAGAGAAAGCGAGAGGTTAGACAGGAGGACTGAGCCAAACAGTAAATCAGGAGGTGCCATCACGCACATCATAGGCTACTATACCCTCAGAAATTAACCATATTTATTTCCCTTCATAATCAATAGCAGTACAGCAGATACCATAGATTGAGGTGGGTTAGCAAGCCAAGTGTGACAGAGTAGTTTGACCTCTGACCTGAGAAGCACAGCAAGTTTGGCCAGGCTGCTGGGCGACTATTTGCTCTTGAGTTTGTCGGTCCTCTGTCCCAGCATGCTCCTTTAGATCTTTGAGTCCTGATAGGACGAGGTGATCTTGTGCATGTAGCTGTAGGTGGTGGCCTCTCTCACTGCAGTGCGTTTCCACTGACGTCAGATCCACTGTAGGTGGTGGCCTCTCACTGCAGAGCGTTTCCACTGACGTCAGATCCACTGTAGGTGGTGGCCTTTCTCACTGCAGCGCGTGTCCACTGACGTCAGATCCACTGTAGGTGGTGGCCTCTCTCACTGCAGTGCGTTTCCACTGACGTCAGATCCACTGTAGGTGGTGGCCTTTCTCACTGCAGTGCGTTTCCACTGACGTCAGATCCACTGTAGGTGGTGGCCTTTCTCACTGCAGCGCGTGTCCACTGACGTCAGATCGACTGTAGGTGGTGGCCTTTCTCACTGCAGCGCGTGTCCACTGACGTCAGATCCACTGTAGGTGGTGGCCTCTCTCACTGCAGTGCGTTTCCACTGACGTCAGATCCACTGTAGGTGGTGGCCTTTCTCACTGCAGTGCGTTTCCACTGACGTCAGATCCACTGTAGGTGGTGGCCTCTCTCACTGCAGTGCGTTTCCACTGACGTCAGATCCACTGTAGGTGGTGGCCTCTCTCACTGCAGTGCGTTTCCGCTGACGTCAGATCCACTGTAGGTGGTGGCCTCTCTCACTGCAGTGCGTTTCCACTGACGTCAGATCCACTGTAGGTGGTGGCCTCTCTCACTGCAGTGCGTTTCCGCTGACGTCAGATCCACTGTAGGTGGTGGCCTTTCTCACTGCAGCGCGTGTCCACTGACGTCAGATCCACTGTAGGTGGTGGCCTCTCTCACTGCAGTGCGTTTCCACTGACGTCAGATCCACTGTAGGTGGTGGCCTTTCTCACTGCAGTGCGTTTCCACTGATGTCAGATCCACTGTAGGTGGTGGCCTCTCTCACTGCAGTGCGTTTCCACTGACGTCAGATCCACTGTAGGTGGTGGCCTCTCTCACTGCAGTGCGTTTCCACTGACGTCAGATCCACTGTAGGTGGTGGCCTCTCTCACTGTAGTGCGTTTCCACTGACGTCAGATCCACTGTAGGTGGTGGCCTTTCTCACTGCAGCGCGTGTCCACTGACGTCAGATCCACTGTAGGTGGTGGCCTCTCTCACTGCAGTGCGTTTCCACTGACGTCAGATCCACTGTAGGTGGTGGCCTCTCTCACTGCAGTGCGTTTCCGCTGACGTCAGATCCACTTCTCACTGCAGCGCCAGTCCACTGAAGTCAGATCCACTGTCGGTCAATCCATAGGACAGACCAGGAGGGAGGGTCAATAGAGAGATAGGGGCGGTACATGAATACATTGTGTGAAGTTAATATATTACTGTACCATAGATATCAAAAGGGTTCTACTATTCTGGACACTTGTAGCCAAAGATGTTGAAAAAGTTCACCATCTCCCCATGCCGGCCACAGAACACACCTTCTCCAAACCCAGGCCCTGCATGTCCCCAGGCACCCTCATTTGTTGACTTCTGTGATCGAAAAAGCCTTGGCCTCATGCATGTCAACATCAGAAGCCTCCTCCCTAAGTTTGTCTTACTCACCGCTTTAGCACACTCTGCCAACCCTGATGTCCTTGCCGTGTCTGAATCCTGGCTTAGGAAGGCCACCAAAAATTCTGAGATTTCCATACCCAACTATAACACTTTCCGTCAAGATAGAACTGCCAAAGGGGGAGGAGTTGCAATCTACTGCAGAGATAGCCTGCATAGTTCTGTCATACTTTCCAGGTCTATGCCCAAACAGTTCGAACTTCTAATTTTAAAAATTAATCTCTCCAGAAATAAGTCTCTCACTGTTGCCGCCTGCTACCGACCCCCCTCAGCTCCCAGCTGTGCCCTGGACACCATCTGTGAATTGATCGCTCCCCATCTAGCTTCAGAGTTTGTTCTGTTAGGTGACCTAAACTGGGATATGCTTAACACCCCGGCAGTCCTACAATCTAAGCTAGATGCCCTCAATCTCACACAAATCATCAAGGAACCCACCAGGTACAACCCTAAATCCGTAAACATGGGCACCCTAATAGACATTATCCTGACCAACTTGCCCTCCAAATACACCTCTGCTGTCTTCAATCAAGATCTCAGCGATCACTGCCTCATTGCCTGTATCCGCTATGGGTCCGCGGTCAAAAGACCACCCCTCATCACTGTCAAACGCTCCCTAAAACACTTCTGCGAGCAGGCCTTTCTAATCGACCTGGCCCGGGTACCCTGGAAGGATATTGACCTCATCCCGTCAGTTGAGGATGCCTGGTCATTCTTTAAAAGTTACTTCCTCACCATATTAGACAAGCATGCTCCGTTCAAAAAATGCAGAACTAAGAACAGATATAGCCCTTGGTTCACTCCAGACCTGACTGCCCTCGACCAGCACAAAAACATCCTGTGGCGAACTGCAATAGCATCGAAGAGCCCCCGCGATATGCAACTGTTCAGGGAAGTCAGGAACCAATACACGCAGTCAGTCAGGAAAGCAAAGGCCAGCTTTTTCAAGCAGAAATTTGCATCCTGTAGCTCTAACTCCAAAAAGTTCTGGGATACTGTAAAGTCCATGGAGAACAAGAGCACCTCCTCCCAGCTGCCCACTGCACTGAGGCTAGGTAACACGGTCACCACCGATAAATCCGTGATAATCGAAAACTTCAACAAGCATTTCTCAACGGCTGGCCATGCCTCCCTCCTGGCGACTCCAACCTTGGCCAACAGCCCCGCCCCCCCCGCTGCTACTGGCCCAAGCCTCCCCAGCTTCTCCTTTACCCAAATCCAGATAGCAGATGTTCTGAAAGAGCTGGAAAACCTGGACCCATACAAATCAGCTGGGCTTGACAATCTGGACCCCTATTTCTGAAACTGTCCGCCGCCATTGTCGCACCCCCTATTACCAGCCTGTTCAACCTCTCCTTCGTATCATCTGAGATCTCCAAGGATTGGAAAGCTGCCGCGGTCATCCCCCTCTTCAAAGGGGGAGACACCCTGGACCCAAACTGTTACAGACCTATATCCATCCTGCCCTGCCTATCTAAGGTCTTTGAAAGCCAAGTCAACAAACAGATCACTGACCATCTCGAATCCCACCGTACCTTCTCCGCTGTGCAATCCGGTTTCCGAGCCGGTCACGGGTGCACCTCAGCCACGCTCAAGGTACTAAACGATATCATAACCGCCATCGATAAAAGACAGTACTGTGCAGCCGTCTTCATCGACCTGGCCAAGGCTTTCGACTCTGTCAATCACCATATTCTTATCGGCAGACTCAGTAGCCTCGGTTTTTCTAATGACTGCCTTGCCTGGTTCACCAACTACTTTGCAGACAGAGTTCAGTGTGTCAAATCGGAGGGCATGTTGTCCGGTCCTCTGGCAGTCTCTATGGGGGTACCACAGGGTTCAATTCTCGGGCCGACTCTTTTCTCTGTATATATCAATGATGTTGCTCTTGCTGCGGGCGATTCCCTGATCCACCTCTACGCAGACGACACCATTCTGTATACTTCTGGCCCTTCCTTGGACACTGTGCTATCTAACCTCCAAACGAGCTTCAATGCCATACAACACTCCTTCCGTGGCCTCCAACTGCTCTTAAACGCTAGTAAAACCAAATGCATGCTTTTCAACCGTTCGCTGCCTGCACCCGCACGCCCGACTAGCATCACCACCCTGGACGGTTCCGACCTAGAATATGTGGACATCTATAAGTACCTAGGTGTCTGGCTAGACTGCAAACTCTCCTTCCAGACTCATATCAAACATCTCCAATCCAAAATCAAATCTAGAGTCGGCTTTCTATTTCGCAACAAAGCCTCTTTCACTCACGCCGCCAAACTTACCCTAGTAAAACTGACTATCCTACCGATCCTCGACTTCGGCGATGTCATCTACAAAATAGCTTCCAATACTCTACTCAGCAAACTGGATGCAGTTTATCACAGTGCCATCCGTTTTGTTACTAAAGCACCTTATACGACCCACCACTGCAACCTGTATGCCCTAGTCGGCTGGCCCTCGCTACATGTTCGTCGTCAGACCCACTGGCTCCAGGTCATCTACAAGGCTATGCTAGGTAAAGTGCCGCCTTATCTCAGTTCACTGGTCACGATGGCTACACCCACCCGTAGCACGCGCTCCAGCAGGTGTATCTCACTGATCATCCCTAAAGCCAAAACCTCATTTGGACGCCTTTCCTTCCAGTTCTCTGCTGCCTGCGACTGGAACGAATTGCAAAAATCTCTGAAGTTGGAGACTTTTATCTCCCTCAACAACTTTAAACATCTGCTATCCGAGCAGCTAACCGATCGCTGCAGCTGTACATAGTCCATCGGTATATAGCCCACCCAATTTACCTACCTCACCCCCCATACTGCTTTTATTTATTTACTTTTCTGCTCTTTTGCACACCAGTATCTCTACTTGCACATGATCATCTGATGATTTATCACTCCAGTGTTAATCTGCTAAATTGTAATTATTCGATTTATTGCCTACCTCCTCATGCCTTTTGCACACATTGTATATAGATTCTCTTTTTTTCTACCATGTTATTGACTTGTTTATTGTTTACTCCATGTGTAACTCTGTGTTGTTGTCTGTTCACACTGCTATGCTTTATCTTGGCCAGGTCACAGTTGCAAATGAGAACTTGTTCTCAACTAGCCTACCTGGTTAAATAAAGGTGAAATAAAATAAAAAAATTATGGCTATTCTACTGAGAGATGAGGAACACACAGGGCTGGAGTTAGTCCTCACCATTAACATAACTAAACAACAACAGAATATAATGCATTAACAGACTATTCTCATGGATGAAAACAGTCTGAAGATTGACATAACCACTGAACATACGGACATAACACTAAGCAGCTTCCTTCTCGTTCCCTCACCCTGAACATTTCAGAGCGTGACTGGTGAATGGTCATTATGAAGATGCGGTCCCTTCTGGCCAGCTCAGCCAGTAAAACAACAATCTGATTGGCCGTCATGCTGTCGAGGCTTGTGGTTGGCTCGTCCAGAAGGATGACCTCTGTAACGACATCACATGTCGCAAAGTCACACATCAGGGAATATCTAACATAGAAAGAAACACATAAAAATCCAAATGAATTTGTATAAATGTTACAAACAAAGTTGAACTTTGGCAAAGTCCCTCTCTAACGGACAACTCTTTAAGATAAGTGTGTTCTTTTCCGTTAATTTCTCCAATTAACACATTTAAAAGATTGCCTCTTTGTAAAGGATGAGTGAAATTAACAGATATATTAATTGTGTGATGATTTATTAATTTCCTGGTTGATTGGCGAGGCAGCGGACGGGAACCCTTCATTAATGTGGCCCAGTGTTTGGGTGGAGAGAGGTTCATCTAATCCGAATGAGGCCTAAGACCCCCTCATCCCCCTGGGGGTTCACAGGCCCTGATAAACTCCCCCTGGGACCCCCCACAGGATTCACTCAGCTTAATCCTGAGTGTATGATAACCCTGCCTTTCATTAGCCCCCCGTCCTGCATCTCTCCCTCTCTCTTCCTCCCTCTGTCCATTCCTCTCTGTTTCCAGTTATTTTTGGACACACGTCTCATTGTTAGTGGTTGAACTTTGTGGGGACTTTTGATGATCAACGTTTTCCTCCGCTCAAGGTGAAATACTCTTATCCTAACAATGAACAGTATAATCCATGATGTTGAAAATTAGTATTCTTTGTTTTGTAAAACAACATATTTTGGTCATGTATGGTATAGCTAGCTATGTGTTTGTTAAAGGAACCTTTACATGCATGCCTCCTGAAATTTTGCACAGACAATGAACAAAGAGCTTCTTTGTCCTCACTAGGGTACTGAAGCAACTGCATGGCAATGGAAACCCTCCTCCTCTCTCCCATAGAGATCCCTGCAAGATGCATCCTCCGATCACACTGTGGGTCACGTGACCTAGACTCAGCTCCGCCATCACCTGCAGGCCAAGAGGTCAGGTGTCAACAACTTATCACAGTTGACACCATAATCAATTGAAAAAATCTAGTGTATCTTCTTTTATGTGTGTCTGCTGTATGCCAGCCCTGGTCTAGAGGTCATCTCTAGTCTGTATCAGTTGTATGCCAGCCCTGGTCTAGAGGTTATCTCTAGTCTGCAGATCTGTTTTAGGCCAGTCCTGTTCTAGAGGTCTATTCTGTATCAGTTGTAGGCCAGCCCTGGTCTAGAAGTCATCTCTATTCTGTATCAGTTGTTGGCCAGCCCTGGTCTAGAAGTCATCTCTATTCTGTATCAGTTGTAGGCCAGCCCTGGTCTAGAGGTTATCTCTATTCTGTATCAGTTGTAGGCCAGCCCTGGTCTAGAAGTCATCTCTATTCTGTATCTGTTGTAAGCCAGCCCTGGTCTAGAAGTCATCTCTATTCTGTATCTGTTGTAAGCCAACCCTGGTCTAGAAGTCCTCTATTCTGTATCAGTTGTAGGCCAGCCCTGGTCTAGAGGTCATCTCTATTCTGTATCAGTTGTAGGCCAGCCCTGGTCTAGAGGTTATCTCTAGTCTGCAGATCTGTTTTAGGCAAGTCCTGTTCTAGAGGTTATCTCTAGTCTGCAGATCTGTTTTAGGCCAGTCCTGTTCTAGAGGTCTATTCTGTATCAGTTGTAGGCCAGCCCTGGTCTAGAGGTCGTCTATGGTCTGCATCTGTTGTAGGCCAGTCCTGTTCTAGAGGTCATCTCTAGTCTGTATCTGTTGTAGGTCAGTCCTGTTCTAGAGGTCATCTCTAGTCTGTATCTGTTGTAGGCCAGTCTTGTTCTAGAGAACTATTCTGTATCTGTTGTAGGCCAGTCCCGGTCTAGAGGTCTATTCTGTATATGTTGTAGGCCATCCCTGTTCTAGAGGTAATCTCTATTCTGTATCTGTTGTAAGCCAGCCCTGGTCTATAGGTAAACTCTATTCTGTATCTGTTGTAAGCCAGCCCTGGTCTAGAAGTCATCTCTATTCTGTATCAGTTGTAGGCCAGCCCTGGTCTAGAGGTCATCTCTATTCTGTATCTGTTGTAAGCCAGCCCTGGTCTAGAGGTTATCTCTATTCTGTATCAGTTGTAGGCCAGCCCTGGTCTAGAGGTCATCTCTATTCTGTATCAGTTGTAGGCCAGCCCTGGTCTAGAAGTCATCTCTATTCTGTATCAGTTGTAGGCCAGCCCTGGTCTAGAAGTCATCTCTATTCTGTATCAGTTGTAGGCCAGCCCTGGTCTAGAGGTCATCTCTATTCTGTATCAGTTGTAGGCCAGCCCTGGTCTAGAGGTTATCTCTAGTCTGCAGATCTGTTTTAGGCCAGTCCTGTTCTAGAGGTCTATTCTGTATCAGTTGTAGGCCAGCCCTGGTCTAGAAGTCATCTCTATTCTGTATCAGTTGTAGGCCAGCCCTGGTCAAGAGGTCATCTCTATTCTGTATCAGTTGTAGGCCAGCCCTGGTCTAGAAGTCATCTCTATTCTGTATCAGTTGTTGGCCAGCCCTGGTCTAGAAGTCATCTCTATTCTGTATCTGTTGTAGGCCAGCCCTGGTCTAGAAGTCATCTCTATTCTGTATCTGTTGTAAGCCAGCCCTGGTCTAGAAGTCATCTCTATTCTGTATCAGTTGTAAGCCAACCCTGGTCTAGAAGTCCTCTATTCTGTATCAGTTGTAGGCCAGCCCTGGTCTAGAGGTCATCTCTATTCTGTATCAGTTGTAGGCCAGCCCTGGTCTAGAGGTTATCTCCAGTCTGCAGATCTTTTTAGGCAAGTCCTGTTCTAGAGGTTATCTCTAGTCTGCAGATCTGTTTTAGGCCAGTCCTGTTCTAGAGGTCTATTCTGTATCAGTTGTAGGCCAGCCCTGGTCTAGAGGTCTATTCTGTATCAGTTGTAGGCCAGCCCTGGTCTAGAGGTCGTCTATGGTCTGCATCTGTTGTAGGCCAGTCCTGTTCTAGAGGTCATCTCTAGTCTGTATCTGTTGTAGGTCAGTCCTGTTCTACAGGTCATCTCTAGTCTGTATCTGTTGTAGGCCAGTCCTGTTCTAGAGGTCTATTCTGTATATGTTGTAGGCCATCCCTGTTCTAGAGGTAATCTCTATTCTGTATCTGTTGTAAGCCAGCCCTGGTCTATAGGTAAACTCTATTCTGTATCTGTTGTAAGCCAGCCCTGGTCTAGAAGTCATCTCTATTCTGTATCAGTTGTAGGCCAGCCCTGGTCTAGAGGTCATCTCTATTCTGTATCTGTTGTAAGCCAGCCCTGGTCTAGAGGTTATCTCTATTCTGTATCAGTTGTAGGCCAGCCCTGGTCTAGAAGTCATCTCTATTCTGTATCAGTTGTAGGCCAGCCCTGGTCTAGAGGTCATCTCTATTCTGTATCTGTTGTAAGCCAGCCCTGGTCTAGAGGTCATCTCTAGTCTGTATCAGTTGTAGGCCAGCCCTGGTCTAGAGGTTATCTCTATTCTGTATCAGTTGTATGCCAGCCCTGGTCTAGAGATCATCTCTATTCTGTATCTGTTGTAAGCCAGCCCTGGTCTAGAGGTCATCTCTATTCTGTATCAGTTGTATGCCAGCCCTGGTCTAGAGGTCATCTCTCATCTGTTTATGTTGTAAGCCAGCCCCGGTAAGCCAGCCCCACTCCACTGGAGTGAATAACTGAAATCAATGGCGCCAACTAAACAGACTTTTTTAGATAGAAAGAAGGACTTTATCTAACAAAACAAACATTCATTGTGTTGCTGGGAGCCTTGGGATTGCAAACAGAGGAAGATCTTCAAAGGTAAGTGATTTATTTTATCGCTATTTGTGATTTTTGTGAAGCCGGTGCTGGTTGGAAAAGTATTTTGATGTGGGGCGCTGTCTTCAGATAATCGCATGGTATGCTTTCGCCGTAAAGCATTTTTAAAATCAAACAACGCGGTTGGATCAACAAGAAGTTAAGCTTTTAATTGATGTTCATGAATGTTTAATATTTAGATTTTCTTATTTTGAAATGGGCGCTCTGCAATTTCACTGGATCTTGCCGCAGGTAGACCACTAGCGGTCCGCGATCCCTAAGAGATTATAACAAACTATAGTTTTGGCAAGTCGGTTAGGACATCTACTTAGCGCATGACACAGGTCATTTTTCCAACAATTGTTCACAGAAAGATTATTTCACTTATAATTCACTGTATCACAATTCCAGTGGGTCAGAAGTATACATACACTAAGTTGACTGTGCCTTTAAACAGTTTGGAAAATTCCAGAGAATTACGTCATGGCTTTAGAAGCTTCTGATAGGCTAATTTACATAATTTGAGTCATTTGGAGATGTACCTGTTGATGTAATTCAAGGCCTACCTTCAAACTCAGTGACAGAAGGCCTACCTTCAAACTTTGCTTGACATCATGGGAAACTCAAAATAAATCAGCCAAGACCTCAGAAAATAAATTGTAGACCTCCACAAGTCTGGTTCATCCTTGGGAGCAATTTCCAAACGCCTGAAGGTACCACGTTCATCTGTACAAACAATAGTACGCAAGTATAAACACCATGGGACCATGCAGCCGTCATACCACTCAGGAAGGAGACGCGTTCTGTCTCCTAGAGATGAACGTACTTTGGTGCAAAAAGTGCAAATCAATCCCAGAACAACAGCAAAGGACCTGGTGAAGATGCTGGAGGAAACAAGTACAAAGTATCTATATCCACAGGAAAACAAGTCCTATTTCGACATAACCTGAAAGGCCGCTCAGCAAGGAGGAAGCCACTGCTCCAAAACAGACATAAAAAAGACAGACTACAGTTTGCAACTGCACTTGGGGACAAAGATCGTACATTTGGAGAAATGTCCTCTCGCCTGATGAAACAAAAATAGAACTGTTTGGCCATAATGACCATCGTTATGTTTGGAGGAAAAAGGGGGAGGCATCCCAACCATGAAGCACGGGGGTGGCAGCATCATGTTGTGGGGGTGCTTTTCTGCATGAGGGACTGGTGCACTTCACAAAATAGATGGCATCATGAAGTAGGAAAATTATGTGGATACATTGAAGCAACATCTCAAGACATCAGTCAGGAAGTTAAAGCTTGGTCGCAAATGGGTCTTCCAAATGAACAATGACCACAAGCATACTTCCAAAGTTGTGGCAAAATGGCTTAAGGACAACAAAGTCAAGGTATTGGAGTGGCCATCACAAAGCCCTGACCCCAATCCTATAGAAAAGTTGTGGGCAGAACTGAAAAAGTGTGTGCAAGCAAGGAGGCCTACAAAGCTGACTCAGTTACACCAGCTCTGTCAGGAGGAATAGGCCAAAATTCACCCAACTTATTTTGGGAGGCTTGTGGAAGGCTACCCAAAACGTTTGACTCAAGTTAAACAATTTAAAGGCAATGCTACCAAATACTAATTGAGTGTATGTAAACTTCTGACCAACTGGGAATGTGATGAAAGATATAAAAGCTGAAACAAATCATTCTCTCTGCTATTATTCTGACATTTCACATTCTTAAAATCAAGTGGTGATCATAATTAACCAAAGACAGGGAATTTTTACTTGGATTAAATGTCAGGAATTGTGAAAAACTGAGTTTAAATGTATTTGGCTAAGGTGTATGCAAACTTCCGACTTCAACTGTATGTATGATATTTCAGTTTGGGGTCTGAATACTTTCCTTCTCTGGTCAGCTCTTTGTGTCCATCCATATGTCTCTATATCTTCCTTATCTTGTCTTCCGTCTCTGGTCAGCTCTTTGAGGCCATCCTGTATAGGTGGATGATGTCATTGCGGAGCTTTGTCTGCGGCCATGTGCCCACACCCAGATTGGTAATGACTATGTGAGAGGGGTGTCTGCGGGAGAGAGGAGGAGGGTCAGCATCGCTGTGCAGCTGCTCTGGACCCCTGGTGGGAGCTGGAGTGAGGGATTGCAAGAAATGTATATAGCAATAGGACTTATTTTATATGAGTTGATATAATCCACATGGGGGATATTTTTTCCCCTCAGCACTGTAATTCATATTGGTTCCTTTATGTAATGTTACTGTACTACTTCAGTTTATCATTGTACCCAGAGCCCTGTATTGAACACAGTAAATCTTATCTCATTCTCTGTGTGCAGGTATCCTGATCCTATATGAGCCCACGTTGTGGCTGGACAGCTTCACGGCCCATAACCTGGTGATCACTCTGTCCCGGCTGGCCCGAGGGAACTGACTGGTACAGCTGTCTGTCCACCAGCCATGCTCAGACATCTTCCAGCTCTTTGACCTGGTGGTGCTCCTCTCCTCTGGCTCAGCTGTCTACTGTGGGCTGTTAAAGACATGGTACCAAACTTCACAGCCCTGGGTTACCCCTGCCCCCTGCTACTGCAACCCCTCTGACTTCTATGGTAGGTTGGGGGAAGGGATATACTGTATGTTAGTGGCAGAAAGGGGAAACTGTGAAGTCAGAGTGTATTCATGTGTGTGTGTCACAGTGTGTGTCTCTGATCATGTGGGTTTGTCACAGTGTGTGTCTCTGATCATGTGGGTTTGTCACAGTGTGTGTCTCTGATCATGTGGGTGTGTTAGTGTATGTGTCACAGTGTGTGTCTCTGATCATGTGGGTGTATTAGTGTATGTGTCACAGTGTGTGTCTCTGATCATGTGGGTTTGTCACAGTGTGTGTCTCTGATCATGTGGGTTTGTCACAGTGTGTGTCTCTGATCATGTGGGTGTGTTAGTGTATGTGTCACAGTGTGTGTCTCTGATCATGTGGGTTTGTCACAGTGTGTGTCTCTGATCATGTGGGTTTGTCACAGTGTGTGTCTCTGATCATGTTGGTTTGTCACAGTGTGTGTCTCTGATCATGTGGGTGTGTTAGTGTATGTGTCACAGTGTGTGTCTCTGATCATGTGTGTGTCTATCCCCTCAGTAGATCTGAGCCCTGAGAGAGAGGCTGAGTGTCTGAAGAGGACTAGCGTGCTGTCAGCCCAGTTTGTGGAGCAGGTAAGAGGGACAGGTGAAGAGCCAAGCACAACCCTGGAGGCTGTCACGAGATGAGTGCCTAAAAAAAGTTATATTTCTAAAACCTTCTCAGAGATGGTATTTTTTTCTTCAATGTGCTGATTTCAATGCATTGTATTAAACCTCTTCTTCTGCCTTTACATCATTGTAACGACCAAGTAATTATGTTTGTCTGTCCGCCACACATCAGTCCACGCCTCAGGAGAAAGTGATCACTATATCCAAACACAGGGACCGCCTGACAGGCCGACTACACCAGTTCACCATCAGGTAAGATGATGATGCACTGAGGACACTCTGTCTCAGTTCCCTGAGAAACCTCCAATTCACACCACTCCCCCTCGCACCACTCCCCCTCACACCACTCCCCCTCGCACCACTCCCCCTTTGCACCACTCCCCCTCACACCACTCCCCCTTTGCACCACTCACCCTCACACCACTTCCACCTCGCACCACTCCCCCCTCGCACCACTCCCTCCCCCCTCACACCACTCCAACCCTCACACCACTCCCCCTCACACCACTCCCACCTCGCACCACTCCCCCCTAACACCACTCCCCCCTCACACTACTTCTCCCCAAGCCGGTGGTTGTCAAAATGTTAATTTCCACATGAACCATTAGGGGTCAGTATAGCTCAATGCTTGCCTTACCTCAGTGAGGATTTCATACTGTTGTTTAAAAACCCTTCACAGTGACAAAAGCAATGTTATGTAAACTGTGGTCCAGTGAAAACAGGTGTTAGTGAGAATATCAGTTAGTGTGATACAGAAACGTAAAGTAAGCATTTCCCTGTTAGCCTACACCTGTTGTTTTACAAAGCATGTGACAAATAACATTTGATTTGATTTAAATGTGTGTTTATGTCACGCCCTGACCATAGAGAGCCTTTTTATTCTCTATGTTGGTTAGGTCGACGTGTGACTAGGGTGGGTAATCTAGGTTGTTTTTTTCTATGTTGGCCTGGTATGGTTCCCAATCAGAGGCAGCTGTTTATCGGTGTCTATGATTTGGGAGCATATTTAGGCAGCCATTTCCCCACTGTGTTTTGTGGGATCTTGTTTATGTGTAGTTGCCTGTGAGCACTCCATAGCTTCACGTATTGTTTGCTTTGTATTTATTGTTTTGTGCATTTCACGAATAAAAAGATGTGGAACCCATATCACGCTGCGCCTTGGTCTGAATGTTATTTTGACGATTGTGACAGTTTATGCCTCACCCAGGTCCTGGGGGAGCTTCCGAAGCGCTGTCTGTTCACATTGGTCTACGGCCTGCCCATCTGTTGGCTGGCTGGCCTGAACCAGGCCCCAGACGGCTTCCTGCACAACTTCCTGCTGGATTGGCTCATGGTGTACTGCAGCATGGCTCTTTGTGGCTGCAGCCCTGCCCTGCAGACTTCAGCCTTCATGGGCAATGCTCTGTTCACTGTGTTCTACCTCACTGGAGGCTTTGTCATCTGCCTGGAGAACATGTGGTGAGGTGAGAGAGGAGGACAAGTCTCTGCTGTAGTCTTCATACATTGGGCGCGTTCTAGGCCTTTTTTTGCAATAAGATTCTGTGGTGCAACATGCAATACTAGCAATCCCAATCCCTCAGAAACATGACAGTTTCCATGAGAATGACAATATGTGACCCTTCCTCGCGTGTAATGTGGTTCTTCAACATCTGTGACCTCTGACCCGTGTCACTTTCCTCAGTGGTCATCCTGGTTCTCCCATGCCTCAGTCATGCAATGGGGCATCGAGGGAATGCTGCAAGTCCAGTTCAGGGGCCTCAAGTACCCAGTTTTCATCGGCAACTTCACCCTCAACGTCGACGGCATACATGTGAGTCATTAGAACCATAGCTCTCCAGTGTGAGACGACTACACTTCCGCCATGACAGTAAATACACATATCATAGAAGAGCTGAAAAGAGACAGAAGACAAGAGAAGGAAGATATAGAGACATATGGATGGACACAAAGAGCTGACCAGAGAAGGAAGACATTCAATGCATTCGGAAAGTATTCAGACCCCAAACTGAAATATCACATTTACAGTTGAAGTCGGAGGTTTACATAAACCTTAGCCAAATACATTTAAACTCAGTTTTTCACAATTCCTGACATTTAATCCTAGTACAAATTCCCTGTCTTTGGTCAGTTAGGATCACCACTTTATTTTAAGAATGTGAAATGTCAGAATAATTGTGGAGAGAATTATTTATTTCAGCTTTTGTTTCTCTCATCACATTCCCAGTTGGTCAGAAGTTTACATAAACTCAATTAGTATTTGGTAGCATTGCCTTTAAATTGTTTAACTTGAGTCAAACGTTTTGGGTAGCCTTCCACAAGCTCCCACAATAAGTTGGGTGAATTTTGGCCCATTCCTCCTGACAGAGCTGGTGTAAATGAATCAGGTTTTCTAGGCCTCCTTGCTCGCACACAGTTTTTCAGTTCTGCCCACACATTTTCTACAGGATTGAGGTCAGGGCTTTGTGATGGCCACTCCAATACCTTGACTTTGTTGTCCTTAAGCAATTTTGGTTATTGTCATTTTTGTTTCATCAGACCAGAGGACATTTCTCCAAAAAGTACCATCTTTGTCCCCATGTGCAGTTGCAAACCGTAGTCTGGCTTTTTTATGGAGGTTTTAGAACAGTTTCCTCCTTGCTGAGTGGCCTGTCGATATAGGAATCGTTTTACTGTGGATATAGATACTTTTGTACCTGTTTCTTCCAGCATCTTCACAAGGTCCTTTGTTGTTGTTCTGGGATTGATTTGCACTTTTCGCATCAAAATACATTCATCTCTAGGAAACAGAACGTGTCTCTTTCTTGAGTGGAATGACGGCTGCGTTGTGTTTATACTTGCGATGGTGTTTATACGTGCATACTATTGTTTGTACAGATGAACGTGGTACCTTCAAGCGTTTGGAAATTGCTCCCAAGGATGAACCAGACTTGTGGAGGTCCACAATTAATTTTTTGAGGTCTTGGCTGATTTCTTTTGATTTTCCCATGATGTCACGCAAAGAGGCACTGAGTTTGAAGGTAGGCATTGAAATACATCCACAGGTACACCTCCAATTGACTCAAATTATGTCAATTAGCCTATCAGAAGCTTCTAAAGCCATGACATAATTTTCTGGAATTTTCCAAGCTGTTTAAAGGCACATTCAACTTAGTGTATATATAATTCTGACCCACTGGAATTGTGATACAGTGAATTATAAGTGAAATAATCTATCTGTAAACAATTGTTGGAAAAATGACCTGTGTCATGCGTAAAGTAGATGTCCGAACCGACATGCCAAAACTATAGTTTGTTAACAAGAAATGTGTGGAGTGGTTGAAAAACGAGTTTTAATGACTCCAATCTAAGTGTATGTAAACTTCCGACTTCAACTGTATATCGTCTAGCAGACACTTTTATCCAAAGCAACTTAGTCATGCGTGCATTCACTTTTTACAAATGAGTGGTCCTAGGATTTGAACACACCATCCTGGTGTTATAACAACACGCTCTACCACCCGAGGACCAACCATGAAGCATAATGATATCTTTGACCTTTGTGTCTGTCCAGGTGGTGGAAGCTACCTGTTGTGGTGTGTTTCATGCTGCTCTAATTTATCAAGCGGAAGTCCAGCTAGGACTGGTGAAACCGTGGTTACGGAAACAGTCTGTTGTGCATTCTTAAGACTGTAAACGAACCAATGCTCTTGTTGGAGTACCACCCTCTGCTGCTGGATGGCAGCAAAGTACTATATTGTGTGAATTAGTTTAAATTACAGACTTATTTTTGTCTTGGCAAAAGATTAAATCGCCTGTCTAGCAGATATCCATCAACAACTTTTGCTTGTTCCATTTTCAATCTCTTTCTCTCCTTATTTTTGTTTCTACAGCTCCTCATCTTTTTCTTAATGTATAAATGTAAGGTTATTAAAGCATAACAATGTGTGTGCCAGTAAAGGGTATCGTGAAAAGCTTCTGAAAGGTTTAGTAAGTCACACTTAGAAAACGGGTTGGTGTTGAAGATGGAAAGATGATGTAAGTTTTGTGCTGGTGCAAAATCGCGATAATTCTTGGGACAAAATTAGTAAAGGATTAAATCAACTGAAGTAATAAAACAACCAGGTATTCGACAAGATGTTTCTACAGCTTCTAAAAAACAACTAAAACAAAAGGACAGATAGTCTTATTCCTCTACTGCGGTGCTCGGCTGAGATACCTTACACTTCTCTTTCAGCTTGTCTGCATAAAACTTAAACGTCTCCTGGAAAGAGAGTGAGTCAAAAAGAAAGAGTTACCTGATAGCAATATAATATAGTAATATAACATATCCTTAACAAAAATATGATGCAACATGCAACAATTTCCCAGAGTTACAGTTTATATAAGGAAATCAGTCAATTGAAATAAATTGATTAGGTCCTAATCTATGGATTTCACATGACTGGGCCTTGGAGGGCATCGGCCCACCCACTTGGCGGCCAGGCCCACCCACTCAGAATTAGTTTTTCCCCACTAAAGGGCTTTATTACAGACAGAAATACTCCTCAGCACCCTCAGCACATGTTGCGTTTATAATTTGGATCAGTGCAGTAATATAATATGGTAATTTAGCAGACAGTTCATTGACATATATTCAGTATATGCAATAATAGTGTAAGGGGTGCGTAACTGGTGGCAGGGAAGTCAGACGCAGGGGAGCAGAACTGGGTAATAACCGGAGCAGTTTAATTATCAAAGCAACAACATCCAGAAATACAATATATGGGTTCAAAACCCGTTGCGCACCAGTCAAAAATGTGCACAAGCACTACAACAAACAATTTCACACACAGACATGGGGGAAACAGAGGGTTAAATACACAACAAGTAATGAGGGAAATGTAAACCAGGTGTGTAGGAAAACAAGACAAAATGAAAGGTGGATCGGTGAAGGCTAGAAGACCGGTGACGTCGACCGCCGAACGCCGCCCGAACAAGGAGAGGAACCGACTTCAGAGGAAGTCGTGACAATACCCCCCCTTGACGTGCATCTCCAGCAGCGCGCCGACACCGGCCTCGGGGACGACCCGGAGGGCGAGGTGCAGGGCGATCCGGTCGGAGACGGTGGAACTCCCGCAGCATTGAAGGGTCCAACAAGTCCTCCAAAGGAACCCAGCATCTCTCCTCTGGACCATACCCCAGTGCATTTACGCAATCGCTCCGTGCATTGACTCAATCGCTGTGGCAATCAGAGGTAGCAGGTACCTCACAGTGATCTGATTGAGGCCTCGATAGTCAATACATGGGCGCAGACCTCCCTCCTTCTTCTTCACAAAAAAGAAACTCGAGGAGGCGGGTGAAGTGGAGGACCGAATGTACCCCTGACGCAGGGATTCGGAGACATATGTTTCCATAGCCGCCGTCTCCGCCTGTGAGAGGGGATACACGTGACTCCTGGGAAGTGCGGCGTCTACCAGGAGATTTATCGTACACTCCCCCCATTGATGGGGTGGTAATTGAATCACCTTCCTTTTGGAGAAGGCGAGAGCCAAATCGGCATATTCGGGGGGAATGTGCACGGTGGAGACCTGGTCTGGACTTTCCACCGTAGTAGCACCCACGGAAACCCCTAAACACCTCCCTGAGCACTCTCGCGACCACCCGTGAGAGCCCTCCGCTGCCATGAAACAGTGGGGTCATGACAAGCTAACCAGGGTAGGCCTAGCACCACGGGAAACGCAGGAGAGTCAATGAGGAAGAGACTGATTCTCTCCTTGTGACCCCCTTGTGTCACCATGCCCAGAGGAGCGGTGGCCTCTCTAATCAACCCTGACCCTAATGGTCGACTGTCTAAGGCGTGAACTGGGAAGGGCATAGCCACTGGAACGATGGGGATCCCTAAACTATGAGCAAATGATCTGTTTATAAAATTCCCAGCCGCGCCTGAATCAACGAGCGCCTTATGCTGGGAATGCGGGGAAAACTCAGGAAACGTAACAAACAAAAACATGTGTGCAACAGAGGGCTCTGGGTGAGAATGGTGCCTTCTCACCTGGGGTGATGCCAGAGTGCCCTGCCTGCTGCCTCAACCCCCAGAGGGTCGAACCCGGCACCGACCAGCAGTGTGACCTCTGCGGCCACAGATGGTGCACGAGACAGAACCTCCTCCATTCGCCCTAAGGAACCGGCTCCATGGGCATCGGAGCGGTGGTGCTGGGGGATGGAACCAACAGACCCCGCTCTGGATGTCCGCGGGTAGCCAGCAGGTTATCCAGCCGAATGGACAGGTCCACCAGCTGGTCAAAGGTGAGGGTGGTGTCCCTGCAGGCAAACTCTCGATGGACGTCCTCGCGCAAACTGCAGTGATAGTGGTCGATCAGGGCCCTGTCGTTCCATCCCGCGCAGGCGGCCAGGGTCCGAAAGTCCATCGCGAACTCCTGGACGCTCCTCGTCCCCTGCCTCAGATGGAAAAGGTGTTCACCCGCCGCTCTACCCTCGGGCGGCTGGTTGAAGACTGCCCGGAAGCGGCGTGTGAAATCCTCGAAATGGTCCAGTGCCGCTTCTCCTTCTCCCCACACGGTGTTGGCCCACTCCAGGGCTTTCCCCGAGAGGCACGAGACGAGGGCGGACACCTTCTCATGGCCCGAAGGAGCAGGGTGGACGGTTGCCAGATAGAGATCCAGCTGCAACAGGAAACCTTGGCAGCGTGCAGCCGTCCCGTCATACTCCCGGGGAAGGGCGAGACGAATCCCACTAGGACCGGGTGAAGGGGGGGCGAGTAGTGGAGACCCTGGTGGTGCTGGTGGAGGCGCTGGAGGAACTCCCTGTCTCTCCCAGCGGTCCATGGTTTGGACAACGCGGTCCATGGCGACGCCGAGATGGTGGAGCATCGCCGTGTGCTCCCGGACGCGCTCTTCGACCCCTATAACACGGGCACCTGCTCCTGCTGACTCCATATTGTGGGTGTGAAATTCTGTAAGGGGTGCGTAACTGGTGGCAGGGAAGTCAGACGCAGGAGAGCAGTACTGGGTAATAACCGGAGCAGTTTAATTATCAAAACCAACGGCATCCAGAAATACAAAAACACAAGCACTACAACGAACAATTTCACACACAGACATGGGGGGAACAGAGCGTTAAATACACAACAAGTAATGAGGGAAATGTAAACCAGGTGTGTAGGAAAACAAGACAAGACAAATGGAAAATGAAAGGTGGATCGGCGATGGCTAGAAGACCAGTGACGTCGACCGCCGAACGCCGCCCGAACAAGGAGAGGAACCGACTTCGGCGGAAGTCGTGACAACTAGTGAACAACCACAGCCAAAGTCAGTACTGTGGAGATTTATTTGTTTTGTTTGTTTGTTTGTTTGTTTGTGTGTGTGTGTGTGTGTGTGTGTGTGTGTGTGTGTGTGTGTGTGTGTGTGTGTGTGTGTGTGTGTGTGTGTGTGTGTGTGTGTGTGTGTGTGTGTGTGTGTGTGTGTGTGTGTGTGTGTGTGTGTGTGTGTGTGTACATATAGCAGGCGTAGCCAGGGCACACGGCACCCCTGGGTCTAACTCAGAATTCTCCATCCAATCACAGGCTCTCGTTTCATCTCCAAATCCTGACTAATACACAAATAAGGGATTTACACGTTACCTCCCCTCCCTCTAGTCTGCCTAATTAAGCCCTGCATTCAGGCTGAGAAGTGAGGATTTTTTGGGAAGGTGAGTGCTTTCAGGAGATTAACGTTGCTGTACCATTGTACATTCCCATATTAACCATGTAATTAAAGTCGATAAATAGCCGTAGCTGTGTTGGCGAGAGGGGCCCTACGCGGGCCGTGCCTCAAATCTCCCCTTATCTGCTCTCTCAGGAGACTGCTTTGTACTCCTCCTAGAACAGCAGTATGAGAACAGTAGAGTGGAAGAGGGCGTAGTGGAGGGGGGCACTACCTGAGATTGGTTTGTTGAAACTTTAACTTCTTTGGGGTAGGGAGCAGTATTTTCACGTCCGGATGAAAAGCATGCCCAGAGTAAATGGCCTGCTACAAAGCCATAAAAGCTAGAATATGCATATTATTAGTAGATTTGGATAGAAAACACTCTGAAGTTTCTAAAACTGTTTGAATGATGTATGTGAGTATAACAGAACTCATCAGGCAGGCAAAAACCTGAGAAGAAATCCAACCAGGAAATGGGAAATCTGAGGTTGGTCGATTTTCAACTCAGCTCCTATTGAAGATACAGTGGGATATTTGTAATGTTGCACTTCCTAAGGCTTCCACTAGATGTCAACAGTCGTTAGAACCTTGTCTGATGCCTCTACTGTTTAGTGGGGCCGAAGGAGAGAGGAATGAGTCAGGTCTGCCATGACCTGAACATGCCCTGACCATGCGCGTTCACGTGAGAGCGAGCTCTGTTCCATCGCAATTCTGAAGACACAGGAATTCTCTGGTTGGAACATTATTGAAGAATTATGTTAAAAACAGACTAAAGATTGATTCAATACTTCGTTTGTCAGGTTAAAGATGATTTGAGAGCTCTGAAGGCAGGAGGAGAAGAAGGTGGGGGGGTTGATGTTTGACATCCCCTCCTCTCTCCCCTAGTGTGGCTGTACCTTTCCGACAGGTAGTGATTAATGCTTTGATCCTGTGATTTGTTCTCTCTGTATCTCTGTGGTTAGGAGGTTCAGGTTGACTCTACACCCCCCTAGGGGCCAAAGCATTGACAGAGAGCTTGCTCTGCAGGTGTGTGTGTGTGTGTGTGTGTGTGTGTGTGTGTGTGTGTGTGTGTGTGTGTGTGTGTGTGTGTGTGTGTGTGTGTGTGTGTGTGTGTGTGTGTGTGTTTGTGTGTGTGTGTTTGTGATGTAAACAACTCAAGTGGTTTACCTAGTCAATGAGAGAACTCCTGGAGTGCAGTGTGAATACTTTGGCTGATTGCCAATTTGAGGGTTTTGTGTTAATGTACTATAATTTCCTATGCTTCAAGTTCAGTAACTGCTGAATCACTACCTCTTACCATGCAGTGGTAAGAGAAGAGGCAACTCGGCAGTCTTCGGAGGCTCTTGGAGGAACTCGGGTAAGCGCGGATCCTCTCGGGGACTTCCAGAGTTCATCAGAGGCAAGGTGGTCTCCTTGAGTGAGCGATTGGGACTGCAATCAGACCTCTTCTCCCTCCTACATTCCCGGAACTGTCCATCGATCCGGATGGTTAAGCCGATGAGTGAGTCGAGATCCGTCGGTAATTCCTGGGCTGCAAGCTCGTCCTTTACCCTCGCCGATAATCCGTGCAGGAACGTGTCGAACTGCGCTTCTGGGTTCCAGGTACCCTCCACTGCCAGCCTGCGGAACTCCAACGCTTAGTCTGCTACACTGATGGAGCCCTGCCGAAGCTTGAGTAACTTCCGGGCAGCCTCTCTCCCGGACACCGGAGCCTCAAAAACCTTTCTCACCTCCACCACAAATACCTCCAGACTGAGGCAGATGGCGGATTGCTGCTCCCACACCGCCGTGGCCCAGGAGAGTGCCCTCCTGGACATCAGCGTAAAAGTGTACGCTATCTTCGAGCGGTCCGAGGGTAACGAAGAAGTCTGCAGCTCGAAAACGAGGGAGCACTGGGAGAGAAAGGCCCGGCAGGTTCTGGAATCTCCATCGTAGCAGTCCGGGGGAGTTAAGTGGGGTTCCTGCGAAAACCGGGGTGACGGCGCTGCTACCAGCCGGGTTACTGAGGGGCTGGGATTTACCGTCGTGGTAGGCTGCCTAGTAGGCAACCCACAGAATTGCTCCCGCAAAGCATCCAATGCTAGGTCATGCGTTCGGCCACATCCTGGAACCCTTCCATCAGACCACGAAGCATCTCCTAGTGTCTACCAATGGAGGCTCCTTTGGAAGAGATGGCGTTGCGGAGCTGGTCCAAGTCTGCTGGGTCAGTCATGGTCAGTTCGTACTATCAGGAATCAAGGTAAGACCCAAGTGACTGTGTGAAGTAACAGTGTTTATTGTAAACACAGGGGCAGGCAAATGACAGGTCAAGGAAGGCAGGGGTCGATAATCCAGAGCAGAGGCCAAGTGACAGGACGGCAGGCAGGCTCAGGGTAAGGTCAGGCAGAGGTCGGTAATCCAGAGGTGGAGCAAAGGTACAGGATGGCAGGCAGGCTCAGGGTCAGAGACAGTGGTACCTGGTACCGCCCACCTGACAGATAGTGGTCAGGTGGGCGGGTACAGGGTCAGGACAGGCAAAGGTCAAAAACCAGGAGGACGAGAAAAAGAGAGACTAGGGAAAAACAGGAGCTGAGACAAAGCGCTGCTAGGCTTGAACAAACACGACAAACTGGCAACAGACAGACAGAAAACACAGGTATATACACAGGGGATAATGGGGAAGATGGGCGACACCTGGAGGGGGGGGAGACAAGCAGGAGGACAGGTGAAACAGATCAGGGCGTGATAGTAACTACTAAATCACTACCTCTCTTACCATGCAGTAACTACTAAATCACTACCTCTCTTACCATGCAGTAACTACTAAATCACTACCTCTCTTACCATGCAGTAACTACTAAATCACTACCTCTCTTACCATGCAGTAACTACTAAATCACTACCTCTCTTACCATGCAGTAACTACTAAATCACTACCTCTCTTACCATGCAGTAACTACTAAATCACTACCTCTCTTACCATGCAGTAACTACTAAATCACTACCTCTCTTACCATGCAGTACTACTAAATCATTACCTCTCTTACCATGCAGTAACTACTAAATCACTACCTCTCTTACCATGCAGTAACTACTAAATCACTACCTCTCTTACCATGCAGTACTACTAAATCACTACCTCTCTTACCATGCAGTAACTACTAAATCACTACCTCTCTTACCATGCAGTAACTACTAAATCACTACCTCTCTTACCATGCAGTACTACTAAATCACTACCTCTCTTACCATGCAGTAACTACTAAATCATTACCTCTCTTACCATGCAGTAACTACTAAATCACTACCTCTCTTACCATGCAGTAACTACTAAATCACTACCTCTCTTACCATGCAGTAACTACTAAATCACTACCTCTCTTACCATGCAGTAACTACTAAATCACTACCTCTTACCAGCTTATTACAACATAATAGTACACAACTCACTGACATCCTTCTGTGCCAAAATGTAGCCGAACGGAGCAGAATGGACCAGAATGGAGCAGAACAGACCAGAACGGACCAGAATGGAGTAGAACTGAGCAGCCCGGAGCAGAGCAGAACAGAACAGAACAGAACGGAGCAGAATGGAGCAGAATTCTGAATTGAGGCTCTCGGAGCAGGCAGACTGTTGGTTCTGATTACACCCAGTGCTCCCACTGAGACACACACACTGTGGCAGACATTAGGTCACCAGTGGAAAAGATGCCAACCCCAGTTAGGGCTGGGGTGTGTGTGGCCCGGTATACTACATGTGTGTGTTGTTGTTCTGTAGCCCAGTAGACAACACCAGCCGTGGACAACACCCAGCTGTGGACGCCAGGTTGTTGTTCACAGCTGGATGTGTGTGTGGGTGTGAGATCAACAAGAGTAGGGGGAGAGAGAAAGGAAAACCTCCAGAAAGTTGAGTAGAGTAACAGCAGAAGACAGAAAGAGGAGAAAAGTGTTATTGTACCACTGTTACCTCTGACCTCTTCTTGACCACCAGGGGAACAATGTTAATATTACCACTGTTACCTCTGACCTCTTCTTGACCACCAGGAGAACAATGTTAATATTACCACTGTTACCTCTGACCTCTTCTTGACCACCAGGAGAACAATGTTAATATTACCACTGTCACAGTCGCTCTGGATAAGAGCGTCTGCTAAATGACTTAAATGTAATGTAAATGTCACCTCTAACCTCTTCTTAACCACCAGGAGAACAGTGATAATGAAATAGTCCTGCTCCCTGTGAGGCAGGCAGATAGAACAGATAGATCAGATATATCAGCAGGCCTGAAGTACTTCGACATGTCGCATTTCGCACGCTTCGCTGGCTGAGGCAGAACCACTCATTAGTGGACATGTGTTCCTGGTCTCCTAAAACACCTCTCAGGTTTCAGCAGATGCTCTGCTCCCGCTCGGCTCCCCCTCGCCTGATGCATATTTGATCTGCTAGCTAAGTTCCCCCGCTATAACCAAGACAGGCCAGGGAGCGAAGCACCAAAATGATGTACCGAAGCCCATTATCCTGACCTCTCCACACAATGTGTGATGTACTTTATTCAACATCACTAAATTGGAGTCCGATTTGACTGAAAGATTAGGAAAATGACACAGAAGAATACATAAGTGGACGTTTATATTGAGTATTTCCTATGTATGAGTGCATTATGTCAAATGGTGAATGCTCTAGTCTGAGCATTGCTTAACACTGTTTTACCATAGAGCCTCATCAGGTAGGGATACAACATCTTATTCTCTGTGAAGTCAGGGAGGACGCATCAGGGTCATGATCCTGCCCACCTATAAGAGATACAGTTAGATGTATGTCACCAAGTCATAATACCACTGCAGAGAGACAGATGTATGTCACCAAGTCATAATACTACTACAGAGAGAGAGACAGATATATGCCACCAAGTCATAAATACTACTACAGAGAGACAGATATATGTCACCAAGTCATAATACTACTACAGATACAGTTCGAATTGAACTACAAAATTTGGATTTTTGAATATTCACATGAAAATCTGGAAACCTAGCAAATAACTGTGCAGAAACAAATGCAGACATACAAATGTACATAAACCACAGATACGAACAGACACAGCCATTCAGGGACTTATAGATACGTACAGACACAGCCATTCAGGGACTTATAGATACGTACAGACGCAGCCATTCAGGGACTTATAGATATGAACAGACACAGCCATTCAGGGACTTATAGATACGTACAGACGCAGCCATTCAGGGACTTATAGATACGTACAGACGCAGCCATTCAGGGACTTATAGATACGTACAGACGCAGCCATTCAGGGACTTATAGATACGTACAGACGCAGCCATTCAGGGACTTATAGATACGTACAGACGCAGCCATTCAGGGACTTATAGATACGTACAGACGCAGCCATTCAGGGACTTATAGATACGTACAGACGCAGCCATTCAGGGACTTATAGATACGTACAGACACAGCCATTCAGGGACTTATAGATATGAACAGACGCAGCCATTCAGGGACTTATAGATACGTACAGACGCAGCCATTCAGGGACTTATAGATATGAACAGACACAGCCATTCAGGGACTTATAGATACGTACAGACGCAGCCATTCAGGGACTTATAGATACGTACAGACGCAGCCATTCAGGGACTTATAGATACGTACAGACGCAGCCATTCAGGGACTTATAGATACGTACAGACGCAGCCATTCAGGGACTTATAGATACGTACAGACGCAGCCATTCAGGGACTTATAGATACGTACAGACGCAGCCATTCAGGGACTTATAGATACGTACAGACGCAGCCATTCAGGGACTTATAGATACGTACAGACACAGCCATTCAGGGACTTATAGATATGAACAGACGCAGCCATTCAGGGACTTATAGATACGTACAGACGCAGCCATTCAGGGACTTATAGATATGAACAGACGCAGCCATTCAGGGACTTATAGATATGAACAGACGCAGCCATTCAGGGACTTATAGATACGTACAGACGCAGCCATTCAGGGACTTATAGATACGTACAGACGCAGCCATTCAGGGACATAGATACGTACAGACGCAGCCATTCAGGGACTTATAGATACGTACAGACGCAGCCATTCAGGGACATAGATACGTACAGACGCAGCCATTCAGGGACTTATAGATATGAACAGACGCAGCCATTCAGGGACATAGATACGTACAGACACAGCCATTCAGGGACATAGATACGTACAGACGCAGCCATTCAGGGACTTATAGATACGTACAGACGCAGCCATTCAGGGACTTATAGATACGTACAGACGCAGCCATTCAGGGACATATAGATATGAACAGACGCAGCCATTCAGGGACATAGATACGTACAGACACAGCCATTCAGGGACTTATAGATACGTACAGACACAGCCATTCAGGGACTTATAGATACGTACAGACGCAGCCATTCAGGGACTTATAGATACGTACAGACGCAGCCATTCAGGGACTTATAGATACGTACAGACACAGCCATTCAGGGACTTCTAGATATGAACAGACACAGCCATTCAGGGACTTATAGATATGAACAGACACAGCCATTCAGGGACTTATAGATATGAACAGACACAGCCATTCAGGGACTTATAGATATGAACAGACACAGCCATTCAGGGACTTATAGATATGAACAGACACAGCCATTCAGGGACTTATAGATATGAACAGACACAGCCATTCAGGGACATAGATATGAACAGACACAGCCATTCAGGGACTTATAGATACGTACAGACACAGCCATTCAGGGACTTATAGATATGAACAGACACAGCCATTCAGGGACTTATATATACGTACAGACGCAGCCATTCAGGGACTTATAGATACGTACAGACGCAGCCATTCAGGGACTTATAGATACGTACAGACGCAGCCATTCAGGGACTTATAGATACGTACAGACGCAGCCATTCAGGGACTTATAGATACGTACAGACAAAGCCATTCAGGGACTTATAGATACGTACAGACGCAGCCATTCAGGGACTTATAGATACGTACAGACGCAGCCATTCAGGGACTTATAGATACGTACAGACGCAGCCATTCAGGGACTTATAGATATGAACAGACGCAGCCATTCAGGGACTTATAGATACGTACAGACGCAGCCATTCAGGGACTTATAGATATGAACAGACGCAGCCATTCAGGGACTTATAGATATGAACAGACGCAGCCATTCAGGGACTTATAGATACGTACAGACGCAGCCATTCAGGGACTTATAGATACGTACAGACGCAGCCATTCAGGGACATAGATACGTACAGACGCAGCCATTCAGGGACTTATAGATACGTACAGACGCAGCCATTCAGGGACATAGATACGTACAGACGCAGCCATTCAGGGACTTATAGATATGAACAGACGCAGCCATTCAGGGACATAGATACGTACAGACACAGCCATTCAGGGACATAGATACGTACAGACGCAGCCATTCAGGGACTTATAGATACGTACAGACGCAGCCATTCAGGGACTTATAGATACGTACAGACGCAGCCATTCAGGGACATATAGATACGTACAGACGCAGCCATTCAGGGACTTATAGATACGTACAGACGCAGCCATTCAGGGACTTATAGATACGTACAGACGCAGCCATTCAGGGACTTATAGATACGTACAGACGCAGCCATTCAGGGACTTATAGATACGTACAGACGCAGCCATTCAGGGACATATAGATACGTACAGACGCAGCCATTCAGGGACTTATAGATACGTACAGACGCAGCCATTCAGGGACTTATAGATACGTACAGACACAGCCATTCAGGGACTTAGATATGAACAGACGCAGCCATTCAGGGACATAGATACGTACAGACACAGCCATTCAGGGACTTATAGATATGAACAGACACAGCCATTCAGGGACTTATAGATATGAACAGACACAGCCATTCAGGGACTTATAGATATGAACAGACACAGCCATTCAGGGACTTATAGATATGAACAGACACAGCCATTCAGGGACTTATAGATATGAACAGACACAGCCATTCAGGGACTTATAGATATGAACAGACACAGCCATTCAGGGACTTATAGATATGAACAGACACAGCCATTCAGGGACTTATAGATATGAACAGACACAGCCATTCAGGGACTTATAGATATGAACAGACGCAGCCATTCAGGGACTTATAGATATGAACAGACGCAGCCATTCAGGGACTTCTAGATATGAACAGACACAGCCATTCAGGGACTTATAGATATGAACAGACGCAGCCATTCAGGGACTTAGATATGAACAGACACAGCCATTCAGGGACTTATAGATACGTACAGACACAGCCATTCAGGGACTTATAGATATGAACAGACACAGCCATTCAGGGACTTATAGATATGAACAGACGCAGCCATTCAGGGACTTATAGATATGAACAGACGCAGCCATTCAGGGACTTATAGATATGAACAGACGCAGCCATTCAGGGACTTATAGATACGTACAGACGCAGCCATTCAGGGACTTATAGATATGAACAGACACAGCCATTCAGGGACTTCTAGATATGAACAGACACAGCCATTCAGGGACTTATAGATATGAACAGACGCAGCCATTCAGGGACTTAGATATGAACAGACACAGCCATTCAGGGACTTATAGATACGTACAGACGCAGCCATTCAGGGACTTATAGATATGAACAGACGCAGCCATTCAGGGACTTAGATATGAACAGACACAGCCATTCAGGGACTTATAGATACGTATAGACACAGCCATTCAGGGACTTATAGATATGAACAGACACAGCCATTCAGGGACTTATAGATATGAACAGACACAGCCATTCAGGGACTTATAGATATGAACAGACACAGCCATTCAGGGACTTATAGATATGAACAGACACAGCCATTCAGGGACTTATAGATATGAACAGACACAGCCATTCAGGGACTTATAGATATGAACAGACACAGCCATTCAGGGACTTATAGATATGAACAGACACAGCCATTCAGGGACTTATAGATATGAACAGACGCAGCCATTCAGGGACTTATAGATATGAACAGACGCAGCCATTCAGGGACTTCTAGATATGAACAGACACAGCCATTCAGGGACTTATAGATATGAACAGACGCAGCCATTCAGGGACTTAGATATGAACAGACACAGCCATTCAGGGACTTATAGATACGTACAGACACAGCCATTCAGGGACTTATAGATATGAACAGACACAGCCATTCAGGGACTTATAGATATGAACAGACGCAGCCATTCAGGGACTTATAGATATGAACAGACGCAGCCATTCAGGGACTTATAGATATGAACAGACGCAGCCATTCAGGGACTTATAGATACGTACAGACGCAGCCATTCAGGGACTTATAGATATGAACAGACACAGCCATTCAGGGACTTCTAGATATGAACAGACACAGCCATTCAGGGACTTATAGATATGAACAGACGCAGCCATTCAGGGACTTAGATATGAACAGACACAGCCATTCAGGGACTTATAGATACGTACAGACGCAGCCATTCAGGGACTTATAGATATGAACAGACGCAGCCATTCAGGGACTTAGATATGAACAGACACAGCCATTCAGGGACTTATAGATACGTATAGACACAGCCATTCAGGGACTTATAGATATGAACAGACACAGCCATTCAGGGACTTATAGATATGAACAGACACAGCCATTCAGGGACTTATAGATATGAACAGACGCAGCCATTCAGGGACTTAGGTATGAACAGACACAGCCATTCAGGGACTTATAGATACGTACAGACACAGCCATTCAGGGACTTATAGATATGAACAGACGCAGCCATTCAGGGACTTATAGATACGTACAGACACAGCCATTCAGGGACTTATAGATACGTACAGACGCAGCCATTCAGGGACTTATAGATATGAACAGACACAGCCATTCAGGGACTTATAGATACGTACAGACACAGCCATTCAGGGACTTATAGATATGAACAGACACAGCCATTCAGGGACTTATAGATACGTACAGACGCAGCCATTCAGGGTCTTATAGATATGAACAGACACAGCCATTCAGGGACTTATAGATACGTACAGACACAACCATTCAGGGACTTATAGATATGAACAGACACAGCCATTCAGGGACTTATAGATACGTACAGACGCAGCCATTCAGGGACTTATAGATATGAACAGACACAGCCATTCAGGGACTTATAGATATGAACAGACACAGCCATTCAGGGACTTATAGATACGTACAGACGCAGCCATTCAGGGTCTTATAGATATGAACAGACACAGCCATTCAGGGACTTATAGATACGTACAGACACAACCATTCAGGGACTTATAGATATGAACAGACACAGCCATTCAGGGACTTATAGATACGTACAGACGCAGCCATTCAGGGACTTATAGATATGAACAGACACAGCCATTCAGGGACTTATAGATACGTACAGACACAACCATTCAGGGACTTATAGATATGAACAGACACAGCCATTCAGGGACTTATAGATACGTACAGACGCAGCCATTCAGGGACTTATAGATACGTACAGACACAGCCATTCAGGGACTTATAGATACGTACAGACGCAGCCATTCAGGGACTTATAGATACGTACAGACACAGCCATTCAGGGACTTATAGATATGAACAGACACAGCCATTCAGGGACTTATAGATATGAACAGACGCAGCCATTCAGGGACTTATAGATACGTACAGACACAGCCATTCAGGGACTTATAGATATGAACAGACACAGCCATTCAGGGACTTATAGATACGTACAGACACAGCCATTCAGGGACTTATAGATACGTACAGACACAGCCATTCAGGGACTTATAGATACGTACAGACACAGCCATTCAGGGACTTATAGATACGTACAGACACAGCCATTCAGGGACTTATAGAATAGTACAGACGCAGCCATTCAGGGACTTATGAAAGCAGTGTACATGTACTGTAGGAGTGCATCTCTGTTTGAGAACAAGTTTCTATTTGCGGTGACGTGCATGTTATGTGCTCTTAAATGCTTCTGAATTGCTTAGGCCTTGGATTATATCACTCTGCACTCCATACAGCGGTCTGCAGGTAAAGGTTAATTACACCGTTAATAGTTGTCAGCCAGATAACTACTTTTTTCTTTATCAAATTAAATGTACAGGTCCTGTTCACTTTAAAGTGTAATTATCTCCACTTAGCAACATAAAGGGCCTGATTTTTATCTGAATTCTAGTGGGTAATTTACTTCACCTCCTTTCCTTTGTCATTAGCCAATTATCAGAGGCAAGAAGTGAGGTAGCATATATAACCCTCTTGACCTAGCAGTGTCAATATCTCTGAGATCGTCAACCAATGCTGTGCCCTGCGAATAGTGTCTCATTAGAGGATGATGAGCACTCGTATATAGCCGTTACTCATCACGCCTACTAGGTACAGCATGACTTTATCCAATAAACCTCTGGTACCATACAATAACCCTCTGGTTACCATACAAATACCCTCTGGTACCATACAATAACCCTCTGGTACCATACTATAACCCTCTGGTACCATACAATAACCCTCTGGTACCATACAATAACCCTGAAAGAGGAGAATTAGGTAGTAGGCCTGCAGACAAACCAGCCAAGTTGCTAAATATGCTCAAGTAGATGCATATTACACAAAACACAGATTATTTTAATTTTACTTTAATGTTGTATGAACTTGGAGTATTATCTGTGTTCATGTTCATGTCTCTGCTGGAATCAGCCATCTTGTTAATCATTGAGCAGCAGTACACTGCAAAAATGTAAATCTAAGTAAGATTAAATATCTTAAATCAAGGCAATATATGCTTGTTTTTTGTCTAACAAGATATTTCTTCTTACCAGCCAGTTTTTATGATGGAGAATTTCACTTGTTTCAAGCATTTTTGTCCTTAATTATCTAAATAAGATAATATAACTTGTTACTGATATTGTATAACTGGTTCTGAGTAACTTAATGCTCAAAACTAGAATTACCAGAATTATAAAGCGGTTTGATCAACAATGACACGTTAAAAACTGCTTTGTCAAAGTCAGAATTTCTTATTTCAAGCATCTTATCCTTTTAATCTCTTCACATATTAAGAACAGATAATGACCAAATGGAATTCACTGTTTTAATGTCAATCACAGCACAGAAATCATGTAGAGAAAATACAGTACAGAACAAAGACAGTACACTGTTCATATCTGGGGAACTCACTATGAGTCGTTTGAACTGTTGTACAATTCTATTACATCCCTAACATGGTATTTGACTTGGCTCTTGTTGCTAATTGTGTAATAAGAGGTAAAATCAACCAGCTTTTCAGCATCCACTAACTCAGTGGCCTGTGCAAGGTGTGGGACCTGCACTAACTCAGTGGCCTGTGCAGGGTGTGGGACCTCCACTAACCCAGTGGCCTGTGCAGGGTGTGGGACCTCCACTAACTCAGTGGCCTGTGCAGGGTGTGGGACCTCCACTAACCCAGTGGCCTGTGCAGGGTGTGGGACCTGCACTAACTCAGTGGCCTGTGCAAGGTGTGGGACCTGCACTAACTCAGTGGCCTGTGCAAGGTGTGGGACCTCCACTAACTCAGTGGCCTGTGCAGGGTGTGGGACCTCCACTAACCCAGTGGCCTGTGCAGGGTGTGGGACCTGCACTAACTCAGTGGCCTGTGCAAGGTGTGGGACCTGCACTAACTCAGTGGCCTGTGCAAGGTGTGGACCTCCACTAACTCAGTGGCCTGTGCAGGGTGTGGGACCTCCACTAACCCAGTGGCCTGTGCAGGGTTGGGACCTCCACTAACTCAGTGGTCTGTGCAGGGTTGGGGACTTGCACTAACTCAGTGGCCTGTGCAAGGTGTGGGACCTCCACTAACTCAGTGGCCTGTGCAGGTGTGGACCTCCACTAACCCAGTGGCCTGTGCAGGGTGTGGGACCTCCACTAACCCAGTGGCCTGTGCAGGGTGTGGGACCTCCACTAACCCAGTGGCCTGTGCAGGGTGTGGACCTCCACTAACTCAGTGGCCTGTGCAAGGTGTGGGACCTCCACTAACTCAGTGGCCTGTGCAAGGTGTGGGACCTCAACTAACTCAGTGGCCTGTGCAGGGTGTGGGACCTCCACTAACCCATTGGCCTGTGCAGGTGTGGGACCTCCACTAACTCAGTGGCCTGTGCAGGGTGTGGGACCTCCACTAACCCATGGCCTGTGAAGGTGTGGACTCCATAACTAGTGGCCTGTGAGGGTGTGGGACCTCCACTGACCCAGTGGCCTGTGCAAGGTGTGGGACCTCCACTAACCCAGTGGCCTGTGCAAGGTGTGGGACCTCAACTAACTCAGTGGCCTGTGCAGGGTGTGGGACCTCCACTAACCCAGTGGCCTGTGCAGGGTGTGGGACCTCCACTGACCCAGTGGCCTGTGCAAGGTGTGGGACCTCCACTAACCCAGTGGCCTGTGCAAGGTGTGGGACCTCCACTAACCCAGTGGCCTGTGCAGGGTGTGGGACCTCCACTAACTCAGTGGCCTGTGCAGGGTGTGGGACCTCCACTAACTCAGTGGCCTGTGCAGGGTGTGGGACCTCCACTAACTCAGTGGCCTGTGCAGGGTGGGACCTCCACTAACCCAGTGGCCTGTGCAGGGTGTGGGACCTCCACTAACTCAGTGCCTGTGCAGGGTGTGGAACCTCCACTAACCCAGTGGCCTGTGCAGGGTTGTGGACCTCCACTAACCCAGTGGCCTGTGCAGGGTGTGGGACCTCCACTAACCCAGTGGCCTGTGCAGGGTGTGGGACCTCCACTAACTCAGTGGTCTGTGCAGGGTGTGGACCTCCACTAACTCAGTGGCCTGTGCAGGGTGTGGGACCTCCACTAACTCAGTGGCCTGTGCAGGGTGTGGGACCTCCACTAACTCAGTGGCCTGTGCAGGGTGGGACCTCCACTAACCCGTGGCCTGTGCAGGGTGTGGGACCTCCACTAACTCAGTGGCCTGTGCAGGGTGTGGGACCTCCACTAACCCAGTGGCCTGTGCGGGTGTGGACCTCCACTAACCCAGTGGCCTGTGCAGGGTGTGGGACCTCCACTAACCCAGTGGCCTGTGCAGGGTGTGGGACCTCCACTAACTCAGTGGTCTGTGCAGGGTGTGGGACCTCCACTAACTCAGTGGTCTGTGCAAGGTGTGGGACCTCCACTAACTCAGTGGCCTGTGCAAGGTGTGGGACCTCACCTTGATAAGCCATGACGTTTCTATCAAAGCGTATAGTTTGAAATGGTTGATATTCCAAACAATAAAGCCTAGAACACAAG